>NC_041224.1:140484922-140486626 GCF_002837175.3 Physeter macrocephalus
TAAGTTTCATTAGGTCCCATTTGCTTATTTTTGTTTTTATTTCCATTTCTCTAGGAGGTGGGTCAAAAAGGATCTTGCTGTGATTTATGTCATAGAGTGTTCTGCCTATGTTTTCTCTAAGAGTTTGATAGTGTCTGGCCTTACATTTAGGTCTTTTTTTTTTTTTTTTTTTTTTTTTGCGGTACGCAGGCCTCTCACTGCTGTGGCTTCTCCCATTGTGGAGCACAGTCTCCGGACGTGCAGGCTCAGCGGCCATGGCTCACGGGCCCAGCCACTCCCCTCCAATGCAGGGCACAAACCAGTGTCCCCTGCATTGGCAGGCGGACTCTCAACCACTGCGCCACCAGGGAAGCCCACATTTAGGTCTTTAATCCATTTTGAGTTTATTTTTGTGTATAAAGGTTAGAATGAGAGACCTTATATGTCTTTTAGTTAAAGTGTCTCCAGACTCTAAGTACAAAACTGACTTGGTATTTCTTCATTGTGCATTTATTATAATTGGATCTGATTTTAATAATAGTGTTTAACATTTAGACGTGTTTTTGAGCTAGGGACTTCACAAAACACACAGGGATTTTTGCAATATTCACAACAATCTACAATGTTTTATTATTTACCTGTATTTTACAGAAAAAAATACTGAGGTTTAACTAAGCAAGGTCATATATTTAGTGATGAATCTGGGATTCATATTTATTAGATTATATATTAAAAATAATTTTGAGAGAGAAAAAAACATTTAATCAATGAATTTGAGTTGTCAAACATGTGTCAACATTTAATATAATAATCAGAAAATGAAAGTAGGATACAGTGAATGTCCTTGTCCCAGAAATAAGATGGAAAGAAGTTTTCCAGAGTTGTACTAAGATGGAATGACTTTGTGAAGCTTTGATAATGTGTCACAGCTTTGTGGCAGGAAAAGCAAGTATACAGATTATATGTCATTGGTCCTGTGGCAGAGCTCATGCTAAGCAGGAAAACTGGCATAATTATCTGCAAACAGTGACAGCTTTACTTCTTCTTTTCCAGTTTGGATTCCTTTTATTTCTTTTTCTTCTCTTATTGCTGTGGCTAAAACCTCCAGAACTTTGTTGAATAAGAGTGGTGAGAGTGAGCAACCTTGTCTTGTTCCTGATCTTCCTGGGATAAACCCCACTTGATCATGTGGTATGTTCCTTTTAATATGCTATGGGATTCTGTTTGCTAGTATTTTGTTGAGGATTTTTGCATCTATGTTATTATTGCATCTATGATATTGGCCTGTAGTTTTCTTTCTTTGTGACATCTTTGTCTAGTTTGGGTATCAGGGTGATGGTGGCCTTGTAGAATGAGTTTGGGAATGTTCCTCCCTCTGCTATATTTTGGAAGAGTTTGAGAAGGATAGGTGTTAGCTATTCTCTAAATGTTTGATAGAATTTGCTTGTGAAGCCATCTAGTCCTGGGCTTTTGTTTGTGGGAAGATTTTTAATCACAGTTTCCATTTCAGTGCTTGTGATTGGTCTGTTCATATTTTCTATTTCTTCCTGGTTCAGTCTTGGCCGGTTGTGCATTTGTAAGAATTTGTCCATTTCTTCCAGGTTGTCCATTTTATTGGCATAGACTTGCTTGTAGTAATCTCTCATGATCCTTTGTATTTCTGCAGTGTCAGTTGTTACCTCTCCTTTTTCATTTCTAATTCTACTGATTTGAGTCTTCTCCCTT
>NC_041224.1:140488097-140489397 GCF_002837175.3 Physeter macrocephalus
TTCTTCTTCATTTGTTAGGTCTGGTGGGTTTTTACTTTGCTCCTTCATCTGCTGTATGTTTTTCTGTCTTCTCATTTTGCTTATCTTACTGTGTTAGGGATCTCCTTTTCACAGGCTGCAGGTTCGTAGTTCCCGTTGGTTTTGGTGTCTGTCCCCAGTGGCTAAGGTTGGTTCAGTGGGTTCTGTAGTTTTCGTGTCTGACCGCAGTGACTAAGGTTGGTTCAGTGGGTTTTGTAGGTTTCCTGGTGGAGGGGACCTAGTGCCTGTGTTCTGGTGGATGAGGCTGGATCTTGTGTTTCTGGTGGGCAGATCTACGTCTGGTGGTGTGTTTTGGGGTGTCTGTGGCCTTATTATGATTTTAGGCAGCCTCTCTGCTAATGGATGAGGCTGTGTTCCTGTCTTGCTAGTTCTTTGGCATAGGGTGTCCTGCACTCTAGCTTGCTGGTCGTTGAGTGAAGCTGGGTTTTGGTGTTGAGTTGCAGATCTCTGGGAGATTTTTGCCGTTTGATATTACGTGGAGCTGGGAGGTCTCTTGTGGACCAGTGTCCTGAACTTGGCTCTCCCACCTCAGTGGCACAGCCCTGATGTCTAGCTGGAGCACCAAGAGACTGTCCTCCACACGGCTCAGAATAAAAGGGAGAAAAAATAAGAAAAGAGAAAGAAAGAAGGAAAGAAAGAAAGAAAGAAAGAAAGAAAGAAAGAGAGAAAGAAAGAAGTTATTAAAATAAAGAATAAAAAATAATTATTAAGAAAAAAATTTAAAAAGTAAACAAAAAACAAAACAAAACAAAACAAAAAACAAACAATAAAATAAATGGTTGGACAGAATCCTAGGACAAATGGTGAAAGCAAAGCTATACAGACAAAATCTCACACAGAAGCATACACATACACACTCACGAAAAGAGGAAAAGGGGAAAAAATAATCTATCTTGTTCCCAAAGTCCACCTCCTCAATTTGGGATGATTCATTGTCTATTCAGGTATTCCACAGATGCAGGGTACATCAAGTTGATTGTGGAGATATAATCCGCTGCTCCTGAGGGTGCTGGGAGAAACTTCCCTTTCTCTTCTTTGTTTGCAAGCTCCCGGGGTTCAGCTTTGGACTTGGTAGGTCACCTGAGGGCGTCTGTTCTTGGCTCAGACAGGACAGGGTTAAAGGAGCAGCTGATTCGGGGGCTCTGGCTCACTCAGGCCGGGGGGAGGGAGGCGTACAGAGTGCGGGGCGAGCCTGCGGCGGCAGAGGCCGGCGTGACATTGCACCAGCCTGAGGCGCACCGTGCGTTCTCCCGGGGAAGTG
>NC_041224.1:140490181-140490561 GCF_002837175.3 Physeter macrocephalus
GCGTTCTCCCGGGGAAGTTGTCCCTGGGTCACGGGACCCTGGCAGTGGCAGGCTGCACAGGCTCCCGGGAGGGGAGGTGTGGAGAGTGACCTGTGCTCGCACACAGGCTTCTTGGTGGCGGCAGCAGCAGCCTTAGCGTCTCATGCCCGTCTCTGGGATCCGCGCTGTTAGCCGCATCTCGCGCCCGTCTCTAGAGCTCCTTTAAGCGGCTCGCTTAATCCCCTCTCCTCGCGCACCAGGAAACAAAAGAGGCAAGAAAAAGTCTCTTGCCTCTTCGGCAGCTCCAGACTTTTCCGGGACTCCCTCCCGGCTAGCCGTGGGGCACTAACCCCTTCAGGCTGTGTTCACGCCGCCAACCCCAGTCCTCTCCCTGGGATCCG
>NC_041224.1:140490729-140523077 GCF_002837175.3 Physeter macrocephalus
GAAGCTTCCCCCCTCCGCCACCCGCAGTCTCCGCCCGTGAAGGGGCTTCTAGTGTGTGGGAACTTTTCCTCCTTCACAGCTCCCTCCCACTGGTGCAGGTCCCGTCCCTATTCTTTTGTCTCTCTTTATTCTTTTTTCTTTTGCCCTACCCAGGTACCTGGGGGAGTTTCTTGCCTTTTGGGAGGTCTGAGGTCTTCTGCCAGCGTTCAGTGGGTGTTCTGTAGGAGTTGTTCCACATGTAGATGTATTTCTGATGTATCTGTGGGGAGGAAGGTGATCTCCGCGTCCTACTCTTCCGCCATCTTCTCCTGAAGCCCTCTGGGTGTTCTTGAAGTGACTAACACATTTCTCATACTTCTTCTTGGCTTTTCTAATTTAAAAGTGAGTAGGGCCATCCCAATATTGGGGGCTTTCAGATTTGGTGAAGAGAAAACTATGGGGCATAGTTGAAGTTTGGCTTTTTTTTTTTTGAGTGAAAGAGATGCAGGTTCATTTAAATGTCATAATGGTAGAGTAGACATTGCCGCTTAAATTGTTCTGCAGAAATAGGCTTTTCATGTGTCCTGATATATGTAACACTCTGATTAAGAGCCTTAAGGAAAAATTTGGTATGTGCTGTATTAACAAAGGCAAACTTCATTTGCATCTGCCGGCAACTGAAATGTGGTGACATCTCTGAATTATAAACAATGCCATAATAACGCTTGTAATTTACAAGGCCATCGACTGAAACAGGAAACAGCTATTGCAAATCATATTGCTAATATTTTAAGAAACTGAAATCTAATGTTGCTAAATCAAATTCCTATGGATTCCACAGGGCACTGAGCACATTATAAGATTTCACTGTGCTCTGAGCATATCCTCATTAAGACTGCTGTCTACTGCATTTTAATTGTTCCCCTGGGACGTTTATTGAGTTAATGCTGCCAGTAAGAAGTAGTGTTTTCCTAGCCTCCCTGATATTCTGGCCACCCAGATAGGTCTGTAGCCAATGGACATGCTAGATTAAGTTATGACTATATGTCTTTGACACCTTCATGAACAGTGAAGGCAATTAGAAGTCAGAGTAAAGTATGATGTAACTATAAAAAAAAGTGTAAATATCTAAATAACCTCATGATAACAAGGAATGCTTTCGATTTAATACATCCAGGATGAAAGTCAATCGCATTAATGTTTTAGGTTGATGCTCCCTATAGCTTGTGCCTTCATCATTACCATCACTATTATTTACCATAATTATTATTATTAGAGAATGGCTATTAAGCATCCACTGTGAGCTAGACACTGGGCAAATTGCTGTACTTGCATTATTTGATGCTATCCTTACCAAATCTTATAATCTACTTTTATTGGCCCCATTTTACAGATAAGAGAACTGAAATTCCCAGTTGTTTACAATGTTTATAGTCAAGTGGTTAGAAGAGGCTGAGCTAGGATTTAAACCCAGATCAGCTGGACTCATGAGCCTTTACTATTAACTGCTGTGCTCAACTGCCTACTCTATAGAAAAGTTATAAATCTGAGGGGGAGGGAAACCTCAATTTAGAACAGATGTAAAACTTTTGTTCATCCATTCCAATCTAGCACTTTGGAAGAGTTAAAATTAAGGAAAAGAGTTTAAAAGTATTAGAAGGTGACTTTTTTTTGGTAATAATTCTATCTGGTTTAGAGCATATATTTTCTGAATCTCATAACAAAGAGATAGGTATCATTCTTCATCAATAAGGAAACAGAGTACCAGAAATTACTTAAATTGCTCAAGGTCATCCAACTAGCATGCCATGGAGCCAAGATTTGAGGCCCCCCCCATCTAACTCCAAATCCTGGGCTCCTTTGTCTACCTCCTACAACTGTTCAGAGTGTGTGTGCATGTGTGTGTGTTATTTGTATCTCAGAATAGTGGGTAATATATGAGTTTTCTAGGAATATCCAACTAGCCTTGTAAAAATTTTGCCTAAAAAAATTCTTGGATTTGGAATAAGCTTCAAAGGTTACCTTCTTGGAGCAGCAACTCGTTTGGTGCCTGAGCATGTCCTACAGTCACCCCATCAAGTGAGTCTTCAGGTTATTTTTGAATACTTCAAATGTTGGAATATTTATTGCCTCCCAAAGTAGTCCTCCCATATTCTGATGTCTCTAACTAAAGAGCTTCCATCTTTGCCTCCCTTTTTCTCCCTTCTATTGGTCCTGGTTCCAAACCTTTGAAATGTACAGAACAAATCTAATGAATCTTCTACAAGAAAACCATGTAAATATTTAAAAGATGACTCTCATAGTCCACCTTGAATCTCTCCTAGTCTTCAAGGTACACTTCTCCCATGTTTTTTAAACATTGTTCCTGTGACATAGATTCAGGTCTTTCTTGATTCTATTTACTCTTCCTTGAAGGATCTTCATTTTGGCTATATCCCTACTAAAGCACAATGCCTAGGATTAATCACTATTCTATAAGTGTGGTCTAACCAGAATAGACCAATAGAGCATGTCTATAACTTTGGTTTTTTCTGGATACCACAGTAGCATTTTTGGTGGCCTTTCTCTAAACTTTATCTTAGATGGAGCTGCTAAATTATAATTCCTCTAGCCTGTGGATGTGCAATTGCTTTTTGGACCTAAGTATTGAACTTTTACATTTATCCTTATTCAAATGTATCATGTTATATTTGCCTTTCACCCTAATTATATCATTCAACATATTTATCAACCCTTCTATGGCAGTCAGTATCCAATGCAGGAGATAGAAATTTCTCTAGGTATTTCAGCAGGAAGGAATTTAATGCATACTATTAGGGCCTTGGAAAATCATTGGAAGGAGTGAAAGCATGGATTCTAAGCTGAATCTTCAGAAATTACTCCATGAACGACACACAACTGACCCAACGGATTTGTTACTACCTCCAATGCCACTTCTGAAGTTATGAGTTCAAAGCACAGAGTCCTAGCTGTGATCCAGGAATGAAGATGCTAGCATCTCTGCTGCCATTGCAACTCCTGACACCTTAATAGAGATGCTGTAACACTGCTTCAGAAAACCTTGCGTCTCCACAGCCTCTCATGGAATAGAAATAGCAAAAAGGGGCAGAAAAATGGGATCTGCCTCATTTCCACCTTCCAAATTCCACACGAAAGCCTCTAATTGTTGGAATGCAATTTGCATCCAGAATCCTAGTTACAAGAGGTGTTTTGTTTGTTTGAGCTCTCCATCAACTTCAACCCGAAGGAAGGTGAAATGGAGATTGAGAAGCTTAACCCACAGTATCTATCACAATTACCAAGTGTATTGATCCACAAATATGATATCACGTAGCTTCAGGTGAGTGAGTATACTGTGTGTGTGTGTGTGTGTGTGTGTGTGAAAGAAAGAGAGAATATAAATAGAGAGACGCCCAAGTCATTAATAAAAATTTTGGTAGGAGCCTTTTGGCATTCCATAAAGATTTTTTCTGTAGATTAATATCCATGGGTGTCCATGGGCATGAACAGGTTGTATTTGTCAGATACATTTTGTTACGTTGAAGAGCATCCAACCTGTCTTGTGCACTTAAAGGGTTTTCAAGAGGAGCTGCATAAACTTGAAGAACATTGGTCAGCTTGTTTGGCTCTCCTGCCCTAGACTTGCCAGCCTCTCAGAGGGAGGGGTGGAAGCCTTCTCTGGATGTTGAATATCCTTTTGTGTTCTCTGTCGGTGGTCTGCACCACTGCTGAAGGTAGTAATCACATTCCATTCTATATTCTGTTCCAGGGGACAACAGTCTCCCAGAATACTATGGGGGGTTCCAAATTGCATTCTCTGAAGTTGTGCAACCTGATGCTGAGTCAGCCATTTGGTTATGCCAACTTGTGGTTGAGCTTGGTCAATTTCGTGCTATCCAAATAAACTAGATCTGTATATATATTGTATATATATGTATATATATATATATATATATATATCTTTCATATTTCCCTCATTTCCCAATCTAGTGACCCTGTTAAAAAAGAGATACGAAGTTAAAGTGAGTTCCCATCACTTCTGCTGCTTCTTTTAGGTACTACAAACTATCCCTGTGATGTATGTTTATTGCCCCTATATTCATGTCAAGATCTCCAAGGTTGGTTACAGAATTTTTCATTTTGAAAATCAGTTCTACGTTGGTTTATCACCAGTGTCTTGCCTATTTCCTCCTCTCCACTAGTTGTAGAGCTAACCCCCTTCACTCTCACCATTCCTGACATGCCTATAGAGTCAGTCCTATCACAGCACATATGACTCCCCTACCCTAGGTTTCCTTTTAAGCAGTGGGAAAGGTTGGAATGGTGGAGAGTTAATGACCCAGAAGGAACTTTCAGAGTTGGAGAAAATGTCGTAACTTCCTTGTACCTTGGATAGGACTACTTGGCATTTTCCCTGGCAGAATGGAACCCCAGTCACCTATAGAGATCGCCTGCTCAGTACCCATCCTGTATTATCTTCTTTCTCTTTTCTGTCTCTCTTTCTTACTTCCTTACCTGGCTCTTGCTTTCTGACGTCACCTCCCAAATAAACCACTTGTACTCAAATCCTGGTCTTTGCAATCTGCTTCTGGGGAACCTGCCTTAGGATGCTCTGTACTTCCAAAGTCACTAACTGGAGTTGGACAATCATTCCTAATCATAGGGAGATATTCACTGGAGTTAAGGATTCCCTTAAAATGTCCCCCATCTGCTGTGGTCTTCTTTTCTCTAGCTATCCTTATTCATGCTATCCTTTTCCGTTTGAAGATCATCCTTCTCAAAGATAAAAGAGAAGCAAGATATATGTTCATCAACTTCTCTTTTTAATACTCTCCTGTAACCATCCTACAGCTGCCCTCTCAAGAACAGATTTATTGCTCTTCATTCTTTGTGCCTGAGTAAAAATTTTTCCATGTATATATCTTTGGTGTTTTCCTTAATTTTCAATTTGGTTAATTCTGAAAGCAAACTGTTTTTTGACACTGTTCCAAATCTGTGACTTCCTCTTCTAATTGCTTTTGGTCACATACCTTTCTTACTATCTTTGTTTTTTTTAACATGCTATTGAAAAATGAGTTCCTCAGAGAGTTAGTTACCTATGGCTTAAAAGAGAAGAAAAGGTCTAGAGGGTATTTATTGAGAATTGTTGATCATCATTATACTCTGATGCCAGTTTGTTGCTTTAGGGGTAAATAACTAAACATTGCTCCAAAAGTACATTTCTTCTCCCTCCTACCACCTCCACCAGCCCCACCTAATGGTTTGAGGTTTATGGTCTAACCCCACTTGGCCAGAGAAAGGTAGAGGGTCCCCTCAATCCTGTGAGAAGAATGTGGAAGAACATCATTATCAAGATTTTGATACACAGGCAAATTTCAACCCCTTTTAGACAGGCTTCACTAATCTACTGAGTTGGTTTATCCTCTGTCGCAGGTTTTTCTGTTGGGTAGGTGACTGGCCTTCGGAAGCAGAATTTTCCATTAAAAATCTCGAGCCTGCTACTGGTTACTGAGAAAACGACTCAGTGACTGGCATCTTGCCATACTTTGTAATCCTCTGGAAAATACATTTTGAGAACACAATCTCCTTTTTGTGACAGGCAATTAAATAACACATGACTAACTGAATATAAATTGTATAGGTGTTTTGATTTTTTTTAAAAAATGTTAGGGGCACTTTCAACTTAGAAATATTTTTGATGTTCATGTTACATTTGTGTTAGTCTACAAACAACTAAAATTCTTCCTGTCTAGTTCTATTTATGAATCAGGACTTGGGTAATAGTACTGGGCATGTTGGATCGAGTCTGTCTTTCTGCTAAGGCAGGGCTGTGGGTGGCAGTAAGGAAACCATGGTATTATTATCAAAAAGAGTGATGGTTCTGGGCTTCCCTGGTGGCACAGTGGTTGAGAATCCGCCTGCCGATGCAGGGGACACGGGTTCGCGCCCCGGTCCGGGAGGATCCCACGTGCCGCGGAGCGGCTGGTCCCTTGAGCCATGGCCGCTAAGCCTGCGCGTCCGGACCCAGTGCTCCGCAACGGGAGAGGCCACAGCAGTGAGAGGCCCGTGTACCGCAAAAAAAAAAAGAGTGATGGTTCTTATCTGATATCAATAAGAAACCTGTGGCCCAAGAATTTGGGTTCAATTCTTATACTTGGAGAAAATATACATTTTTCGTTTAGAGTTCTTTAATGGCACGTGAGCTAAGTGGAATTGGGGTTTCATAGGCATAACCAGGATCTTTTGTGGCCCCGATCACACCCCTCCCCCCACCTGCTTCGACACCATTGCATACTGAATCTGTCACATTTCATGAGATTTCACTTTTCTCTATTTGTATTTCAGGAAATTAGAGTTGGCATTTTCATCTAATAAAGCTTTGCAGCCTTCATCCTCTCTGAATGACACTTACTTTCCACATTGCTTTTGGGAAGAGCTGAAAGAGTTGTGGGCTTTGCAAATGGTAGAGCCATCAAGGCTTTTCCAGACACAGTTGAGCTCTCTAACACCCTAAGAATGGTACTTTAACAGAGAAACTTATTTATTTATTGCCACTGGGTTATGCATAGTAACTAGAAGTAGGTTAAGGAGTCTCTGGCTTTGGTCTTAGTTTCCCTATAAGCTGTTTTCCAGTCTCTGTGGATTTATGAATTTTGTCTCCAAGGTCTCTCCAGACCTGACCATGAGAGAAGTCTCTCATTCACAGTCTTTGTTCTCTGGTTCAGAGGTTTGATGTAATGGTTGTCTCAATGTACATGGGCAACTACAGTATACTTCATACATTGCAGAACTGTACTGTGAGTTCCAGAATAATCGATCTTTGAATCTTTACTTCATTAATACATGTGAGAGATCCAAGAGTTCAATTATATCCAAATACATTTTGAAAACTTTGGTTTATGTTTAGATTGCACCAGTAGAAGACCAGACAATGTGATCAAGAAAAATGCTAATCTTTTGGAAGACAATAGAGTTTGATGGCAGTGGCACTGCTGATTAAAAGTCCAAAGGCAAGTGTTAGAACACTTGAGTTACATTTTGTAACTCAACACATTACATTGATTTATGTGCTTGGGATAAAGACATGAAGTCTAGTTGCATGGGGAGACAGATAAGTAAACAGCAAAACACATTAGTGTGATGAGCTCTGTGATAGAGATCAAGTCCATGAACGTGTAAAACAAGGACACCTAACCCAGTTGTTGGTTTTAACAATAAACCTTTTATTGAGTGTCTGTTATGTGCCAAGCACTGAAGTACTTTATATATATTATATTTCATCTTCACTACAGCTCTAGGTACTCATTTATTTCATGGCCAATAAACCTAGTTGGGGGCATTGATATTGCCGTCAAATCTGAGTACCACTTTTATTGGCATCTTTTTACTTGCCAATTACCATGAGGTGAGATCACAGCAAAGACTTTCTGACATACAAGTTAGCTGCAATTACAACCATACTGTGTATAATTCATTTCTCCTGATCCAGACAAAGGAGGACAGATTACAAAAGGACTTCTGAGTTAATTACTTAGTGGCAAGCTGTGATTCCAAAACCACAAAAGAAGAAGGCAGAGGAAATTTTAATAAAACTATGCTTTAGCATGGCCTCAGGTCATATGGTATAAACATTTGCAGGGATTTCTGTTTTGTTTTGCAGCCTAAGTTTCATACTGTAATCAGAAATATGTGGCACATGTTGAACAAAGGAAATGTGTACTCACAAAGCATAGAGACTGAACTGCCAACCAGACAAACCCTAGAAACATGTAGTCACTTACTAGGCAGAACACAACTACACATGTCCCCAACGTGGAAGGCATTCTGGGTGTGTGTGTGTGCAACCACATTTACACATGAATGTGGTTTTACTGTCACTGCAGTATCAAAAATGCCAGACAATACTATGCAAATTATAGCCTTTCAATACAGGAATGCATTGTCTTAATTTTTTGTTGCAGTCGTTGAAAGCGAACAAAACTAAAACCCTGATAGAGTCCTTGCATTTCAAAGGTATAATTTTGACAGCTATCCAAAGGCCAGATCCCAAGGATTCTGAAGGTGTTTTATTTCTTTCCAAATCTGCAGTGGCCACCCACATTTTCTGAGATTCCATTCCTCCCAACAGCCTGGAGTTGTTCTGGGGCCAATATATTCCATTCATTACTGACATCCATCAGAATGTACCTTTATTTCACAATACAAGTAGAAACATATTTACAACCTAATAATCAGGTTGACAATTTGTTAGGCAGAAATGCAATTCCTGAGAAAGAGAAAGCAACACTGAATTCTTCCTTTTCTCAGAAGAATGCCATTACACAAAATTCTGAGCAAATCCAGTAGTGGGTAGCAGTCTAGGATTGATAGAAATGAAGCTTCCCACCTTTACTTTTCTTATCTCTTTCAAGTTTTCCCATTTCTGATGTCCTGGCTCCTTTCCCTTACCTCCCAGCTAAAGTTGCTGGTGTCCATTTCATGGAATAATAGAAAGTGTAGTTAAAAATAAACTTAGAGCAGATGGTCCTCCTTTGATCCACTACCCAGTCCACACGTGTTCACTGTCTCCTCCGTCATTCCTGGCAGGTGGTCATGAAGCCTGTTGCTGAATGCTCCAGGTGAGGAGGAAACTTACAACTACAGTTTCCAGTTTGAACAACTTTGTTTGCAGGAGCTTCCTTCTGCTCAACCAAATTTGCCTCCCCTTTAAAATCTCTTTAAAATATATATGTTAGGGCTTCCCTGGTGGCGCAGTGGTTGAGAGTCCTCCTGCCGATGCAGGGGACGCGGGTTTGTGCCCCGGTCCGGGAAGATCCCACATGCCGCGGAGCGACTAAGCCCGTGAGCCATGGCCGCTGAGCCTGCCCGTCCGGAGCCTGTGCTCCGCAACGGGAGAGGCCACAACAGTGGAAGGCCCGCGCACCGCAAAAAAAAAAAAAAAAAAAAAAAAAAAATATATATATATATATATATATATATATATATATGTATGTTAATAGTAGGTTACCTCCCCAGAGTTAATTCCACTTATGCACGATAGCTGGTCCTCCACATATTTAAAGCCAGCTCCCCTGTGCTCTCTTGTTTTTGTTTACTTACTTGATCATCCTCCTCCCCACCCCCTCAGCTAAACTCTATTTCCCTGGAGTCTCTCACATGATGGCAATGCATACTCTAGCCCCTTTGTGCCCAAAGTTTTGGAGAGTGCTCTACTGCTTTGCTGGGCTATCAGATCTCTGGTTTTGCTCCCCAGCATAGGACTGTGTCCCTCCCCACACCTTCCTCTGCAGCCATACCTCATCTTTGTCTCAGGTTGACTTTATATTTCAGTAGCCCTCCTGCCTTCCAGCTTCTCTTCCTATAAACTCATGGTGAGCTACTTTGAGGTTCCATGTGTATGACTTGATATTCCCTCTATTCTCTTCTTTTGGGCTTCACTCCAGGCTGTCATGTTTAATTTTGGATTTTATTTTGAATCTTGAAGCAGTCAATCACTGTGTCTTTTATATCTTTATCCATATCCATAAAATTACAGAACAAGACTGAGTCAAACACAGAATCAAGTAAAAAGCATAAGCAAGAAGGGCAGCCTCGGGAGTTTGACAGATTTGGGGTGGAATTCTGGCTCTGCCCCTGTGTGGCCATGGCCAAGTTTCTTAACCTCTCTGAGCTTCAATTTCCTCTCTGTAAAATGGTGGCACTAATAGCTCCTCCCTCATGAAGTGGTCGTGTGGATTAAATGAGATAAAGTGCCTGCCACAGAACATGGCCCACAATAAGGACTCATAAACTGTTAGCTGCTATTGGTATTTCAATATCAGTAAAAATCTCTCTGTAATTCAATGTAGATGCAATTTTTCTAATATCTATCTTTTCTGACCCCTATTGCATTGATGGGAGACAAAGGGCAAGGCATCCCCAGGCTCCAGGGATGCTGTAGAATTAAGTCCAGGTTGAGAGCAGGGGTCTGAAGACCTAGCACTGCTGTCCACTAACTGAGTGACCTGAGCAAGGCTCTTAATTTCTCACTGTCTCAGCATGCTCACTTGTAAAATGGGAGCGCAAAGCACTGACCCTATAGGTGGCTGTGGGAACTTAATGGTTTAATAAATGTAGGCTAGCACCTGGCACATTAGAAATATTCAATAAATGTTTATTATTGTTGTTGTAAAGGCCTCAATGTTGTCACATTTCAAGATTCCTACTAACTGCTTACTTTGGGGGCAAGTTGATTATGGGGGTGTTGAGATATACTAAGCTAGATCTTCAAGTGGCCCACAGTTTGGAATAGATCTGGAACAGGAGAAGATCAACTGAAGATAACCTTTATTCTTAGCAGAGAAAATTTGATATCTAGGGATGTTATTATGGTGATGGTACTACAGCAACAATTGCTATCAGTTGTTATCTATTGAATTTGAATCTAAATGAGAATGTAGGAGGAGACTATTTACAGCTTTCTTTTTAAAAAATATATCTTTATATATTTCCCAAATTTTCCAAAATGAGCATGTGTTAATTTTATGATTAGTTTAAAAAAAAGTTGTTTTAATAATAAAATAAATAATATAAAATCCAGCCCTTCCCCTCCCTTATCCGCACCACCTCTTTAATGTACTGAGTCCCTGACCTGAGCCTGGTTAGTTTCTTCTCTGCTATAACAGAGAATCATGTAGTCAGTCAGGTACACACTCTGTTAAGTTATGTTGGTGAGTTAAAAGATTTGGAATGTGACTCTCTTTTATGCCATTTAGAATTGTAGGTTTCTTCTTTGAGAGCCCTGGTTATCCGCATGTCATTTTGGTAAGAGAGTTTGAAGTACTTAAATGTTGGTCCTAGATCAAGATCACGCTTTCATTCTCATTCATGGGAATCATCTGTCCGGGGAAATCAAAGGATGACAATAGATAGGTGTGGCAGCAGAATAATAATCCCCCAAAGATATCCACACCCAAATCCCCGGAACTTTGGCTTATGTTATCTTACCTGGCAAAAGGGACTTTGCCAATGTGATTAAAGGGAAATCATTCTGGGTTATCCAGGTGGGCCTAATCTAATGACATGTGTTCTTAGAAATGGAGAATATTTCTCAGCTACAAAGAACCAGAGAGATGGCCGTGTGAGAAGGACTCATCCATTGCTAGCTTTGAAGATGGAGGAAGGGAGTCATAAACCAACAAAGGCAGGCAGTCTCTAGAAGCTGGAAAAAGCAAGGATTTTCCCCTAGAGCCTCCAGAAAGGAATGCAACTTTGCCAACACCTTAATTTTAATCTAGTGAGATCTGTATCCAACTTCTGACCTACGTAACTTAGAGAAAATAAATGTGCCCTCTTTAAGACTCTAAGTTTGTGGTAATTTGTAATAGAAATTTAATGTAATAAGGCAACACTGCAAAAGTCTTAGAGTATGCTCATGTATTTTCTCAATGAGATGAAGTTCAAGGAATGTTGTAATGGTTCTGTCTAAAGCTCATTTGTTCATCGTTCAGGTTATTAGAAACTGAAAGACCTCAGTTTATTTACTGTGAGGTTGAAGTTTATTGATGATGTTATAATAGGTAAGTGGGAAAATGCCCCTTATTGTAAGTAAGATTCTTAGGCAAGATGACCGAGAGGAACTAGGACAAACATGAGCAAAGGCAACTGTGAAAGCTCAACCTTTGCCCTCCACCTTAAGTAGAGGGAAATGAATTGACAGTGGTGAAGTGGCAATTCAATTTGGAGTCCTGAATAAAAGTTTTATTCCAATCTTCAATTCTCCTTACAATGGAAATTTCCTCACCTGGAAATTGTGGCTATGTTATTTCACAGATTTATGCATACATACATGTGAAATACAGCATTTAAAAAAATACTATCATACTCGTTTACTTTATTATTAGAAAGATATAGATTTGATGTATTTTGCATGCTAATGGTGCTTATAATTGTCCTTCATGAAAAGAAATTAGATTACATAAAAGGTGTGAGTTCACACCAATGTGACCAGAAAAAAGAAAAGATGTGAATAAAAAAAGTGGGGATAGGGTGGAGAATAGAACTACAACCAAAATTCTACGAAATATTGTTTAGCTAGCAAAAGGCTTTATTAGAACACACAAGTTTGCCACTAATGACATCTCTTCCTAGTGGAGCACATGTAGCCGTTTGAAGAACTGTCCCCAAGCCCAATGGAGGTGGATTTAACTGTGGTTTAAGAGGACAATGTTGGAGGTTTAGGAATCTTTGGGAAGAGTTTCCTTTTTAACCATTATAAAACACTTACATGGAGATCAAATTTTAAATAGTGCAGAGGATATAATGTCTTCCCATGCTGACCTACCCATGGCCCCTCTCCCATTCCCTGTTTACCTCTAAGTTCAAAGGTAACCTCTTCTGACTGTTTCTGTCTCTTTTCCTTTTGGAAGTTAACTGAATCATGCCCCACAATAGACACTTACTTTTATTATCTGCCTGCTTTGGATTGAGGACTTTAACTCACTAAGAGTAATCCTACCCCACCCCCAATTCTATTTTTATTTGTGTTCTTATTTTCAGATATTCTATTGACAGCTTTCATAATTTCAAATGATATAGTTATCTTGATTTGTTACATTTAGTCTGCACTTTTAAAGTAGATGACATCTGGAAATCAGTGTTCCTACAGTATTCTCTGTTCTCTACTCCTCTCTGCCTACTCTTTTTATTCTTTATTTTGTTTCACACAAACACGTCCTCACCTTTTAAAAATTATTTTTTAAAGAAAAGATTCGTGGAGGGACACTGTAAGTATGTACAGGTCTGAAAGTCTATATTTTCCCTTTACACTCAATTAGAATTTTTCTCCATGTAGAATTCTAGATTTAAGATCATTATCTTTCTGAACTTTGGAGGCCTTGGTCCATCTTTCTCTAAATTGCAAGGTTGCTGATAAAAGTATCATGTCAACCCAATTCTCTTTCCTTTGTAAGTAACTTGGTTTTTATTTCTCAAAATCTGGATAATCTTCTCTTCATTCTTGATGTTGTGGAGTTCTGTGAGCCTTTTTCTTCCATTCTGTTCAGTACTATTTGATCTTGTCAGTCTGAAGACTGGTGTTTTGGAAAAAGTTTCTTCTTTTGTTTCTCTGATAATTCCCTCCTTCTACTTTTATTGCCCTCTTCTTCAGGAACTCCTATTAGAACACTATTGACTGTCCTGGTTGGTTTTCTTCCTGTGTTCCTTAAAAAAAATTTTTTCCTTGATTTCCATATTTCTTTCTCTTTGATTTTGTCTTATTTCCTCCCCCATGAATTATCTCTGAATCCTCTGGAGTCACCGTCTCTGACCCATGCCTATCTTCACTCTGGATTATCCACCGGTTGTTTCCCATTGTATTTTGTTTTCCAAAAATTAATCTAGATTTTTTTTCTTACCTCATGCCCATATTCCTTTTATGGGCTAAATTGTGCTTACCCCAGAATTTATGCACGTATTTCAGTCCTAACACCCAGTACCTCAGAACATGACTATATTTGGAGATAGGATCTTTAAAGTGGTGATTAAGTTTAAATGATGTCATTAGGGTGGCCCTAGTATGTTATGACTGGTGTCTTTATAAGAAGAGGAAATTTAGACACTGACAGACACAGAGGGACAACCATGTGAAGACACAGGGATTAGAAGTTTAGCTATAAGCCAAGGAGAGAGACTCTCAGATGAAACCAGCATTGCTACCCTGCTGACACTTTAATCTTGGACTTCTAGCATCCAGCACTGTGAGGAAATAAATTTCTATTGTTTGAGCCACCCAGTCTGTGATACTTCGTTATGGCAGCCCTAGCAGACTAATACTCTTCCCATTCTTGGAGGTTTTATAAAAGAATTTCTTCTCATACTACTAAACTGTCATTCAGTAGGATTGGGGGAGGGGAAAATGCATATTTTCTGTCTTCCATCTTAAGGTGGAAGCCAGAGTTACTTTTGAGCTGCTGTCTCTGTGGACGGCTGGGTATAGGAAGTTAGGGTAGGAGGCCTGAGGTTTGCTGCATTCTCATGGATAACGAGCTATAGCTCTCATTTCGTAAAATTTTTACTATGTGCCAAGTCTTTACAAATAAATATCTCATTTAATCACTCAAATATCCTAGAGGGAGGAGACTGTTATTATCCCATATATTATTGCATGTGAGAAAACTGAACCACAGAGGAGGATGAGTCATGCTAACCAATTGACCGGGAACTTTGATTATTGAGAAAATGCATTCCAAGTTGCTTTAGATTTCTAAATCTAATGCATTAGATTTCTTGATTAGATTTCTGTAAAACTTTAAATTTTGAATCTATTTCATGTTTAACAAAGAATCATTTAAAGGGAGAAGTTATTGAACTGATACATGAAGCAATCTGTCATTGACATCATTTCTACTGCTAAATTAACTGCTAATCTCCTATTTTCTTTAACACTTGGCTAGCATCACTTGGAACACGAATTGGACAGATTTTCATCAAATTGCTTTTGATTTACAGTGCTGGCTTAATGGTGTGTACAAGTGAAGGGAAGTAGGCAATTCTTCCTTATCTTTCATTCACTCCTATGAAGTTCCATCCATGTGCAAATCATTGTTCTAAAATGATTATGATATAGCCCCTGCCTTCCAGGGATATGGAAGGGCACAAATGACCCTGGGAAGAGAGATATCTAGTTCTTTTCAATCTGTTTCATTGTCCTAAAGATAGAACAATAATTAAAACTTTACTCTGATCTCACAGTTCTTTTAGCCCCACTGACTTCTGTCTCCATTCCTTTAAAAATTTTCAACCCCCTGGACACATTCTAGACACATCTCCAGTAATAACTCCACTTTTGAAGTTTTAAAAGCCAATCAGATATCTTGCAACTCTCTTATTCCACTGAATCTTCTTTTTGACCCACGAAATCTTCTGGCCTTGTGACATACTACCATGATGTTTCAGTTTAGCAGTTTTCTTGTGGCTTCACTTCATTCCCAATCCGCACTCTGATTCACTTGTGTGCTTCCTATAATTTTTCTATATATTCCCTCAATTCTTACCCATCCTAATTCTTCCATTCTATACATCCATAACTTTTGCAACTTTTATGATTTTCCTTTTGCATTTCTATACCCCTTAATTTATTCTTTTAACAGCTATTTATTGATTACCTACTCTGCAGCAGTCACTGGACTTAGTGGTGAACAAGATCAACACAAATCCTACTCTCAGGGAGCTTATGTTTTCGTGATGGGAGATGGACAATGCATAGATCAACCCAGCCCAATGAGAGCAAAGCACACAGCTAGACAAGTGGGGGCCACTACATATCTATGGTTTCCAGTTTCAGGGAGGCCCTCATCAATGGTCATCTGCTTAAACTGTCTTCGGTCAGCACTGTCTCCCGTTCCTTTCTGCAACTACTCAGACCCTTCATCTTGCCCCAACACATTTACTATCACCAGGTCATGTCCCCCCGTACTTCCCTGATAAACCATGGGTCTCAGTCATGGACTCCATCAATTTCACAGCTCCCCTCCCTCCAGAGAGAACCTTCTATATCCACATTTGTACCTCCCTCCTTCTTCCCAACTGGGACCATGAGATTTCCTTCTTCTTGGTCAAGGCCAGCTATTCCCCCTAGCTGCTTGATCTTGTTTAGTCTGGTCTCAGGGCCTTTGTTTGTCATTTTTCTCTTATATACATTATCTACAATCCCTCCCCATTAGTTTCTTCCTGCCAGCCTAGAAGTATACTCAATTTCTCATGTTCATCATTTAATAATAATGGCTGTCATTTATAGAGCATATGCCACATGCCACACACCTTCTATCCCTCATCATATTTAGTCCTCACAACAAATCTCCAAGCTAGTTATTACTATCTCTATTTAACAGAATTGGAAACAGGCACAGAGAGAATTCTTGTTGCTGCCTGATCTCTTTCTTTTATGCACAAGCTTCTTAAAAGAGTGTCTCCATTCCTACTTCTTAATCAGGCTTTGCCCCACTATTCTATGGTACTTAGGTCAACATCGACCTCCGAATTCCTAAATCCAGTGGATACTTTCAGTCTCGGTCATACATGAGTACTACATGAACATACATGAGCAACAACACATGGTTTTATTGTCCACTGGGAATTCTTGCTTCCTTTGGCTTTCATAATATTGGTCTCTACTGGCTCTTCTTATCTCATAACTGTGCCTTCTCAGCCTTTTCTTTAGACTTCTTTCTCTTATCTCCTCTTATGTATTAGCATTCTCAGAGGTTCTTTTCTCAGTGTTCTCTCTCTTCCTCTCTCTCCCTCCCTCTCTCCTTTTCTCTGTATTCAGGGTTCTCCCTGTATGATACTTAGTCCCAGTTTTCACTCCTAAAACTATACCTCTAGCTATGGCATCATTTATAACAACGACTAAAAAATGTCCACTGAAATGAGCACCATAGAGGTCTATGTTGACCTCAGTAAGTGCTATTTTGGTGCAGTGATAGGACAAAAACCAATCAGGACAGTCTGAAGAGTGGGAAGGAAGTGACAAAATAGAAAAAGCAGGGATAAACAACTCTTGACAAACATGGCTATGAAGGGAGGCTATCTTTGAGGTGGGGCAATTCAAGTAACCTTTTTTTTTAAGTTGAGAAAAGCATGAGACTGTTTAAATACTATTGGTATTTGGAAGGATCTATTAGAGGGGGCAAGCCGAAAATACAGGAATGAGAAGAGAATGGATGGATACAAGGAGAAGGGCTGTCCTTAGAAGGAGGGATGCCTCCTTCCTCAAAAGGAAGGAAGATGATGCAGATATAAGTACATTTGCTGAGGACGAGGGAGTTCCTTTCTATGAGGCAGGTTACACTGTAGGAGTGGGAGATATTGCTATAGCTATCTTTGGAAAATGCTGTCTGCCACAGGGTGAGCATGGCTTTGGGGAGCAAAAGTACCCCACCTACTTAGGTATTTGAGAGGATAAAGAGGCTTATCTTAAGGACTATGTGGGAGTGGGTATCCTTGAGGAGAGCCAGCTTTCAGTCAATGCACGGAAGAAGAGGAAGCCCTTGTAGGGGAAGTTGAGGTGATAGGAAGCAGTCTGATAATAGAGTGGGGACTCAGGGAGCTCAAGGGAGGAAGGGGTTAGGTTGTTAATCTGAGGATAAGAAAGGACAGAGTATTATGGTGAAGGTAGCGCTTGGAGAATAGATCAAAGGAGCAGGAGGTTTAGACTTTGGGAGTTGACTGATAAGAACAGGGATGAGAAGCATGAATGGGTCTTGACAGTCTCCTGTTGGAAGGTGGGCACTGGACCCAAAGGATGGGTGTCTTGGCTCCATGAACTTGTAGGTTTTTTGGTTTTTGTTTTAAAATTTATTTATTTATTTTTGGCTGCATTGGGTCTTTTTTGCTGTGCGCAGGCGTATTCTCTAGCTGCGGCGAGCGGGGGCTACTCTTCGTTGTGGTGCACGGGCTTCTCATTGTGGTGGCTTTTCTTATTGCGGAGCACGGGCTCTAGGCACGCAGGCTTCAGTAGTTGTGGCACACAGGCTCAGTAATTGTGGCTCACGGGCTCTAGAGCGCAGGCTCAGTAGTTGTGGTGCACAGGCTTCGTTGCTCCGCGGCATGTGGGATCTTCCCGGACCAGGGCTCAAACCCGTGTCCCCTGCATTGGCAGGCAGATTCTTAACCACTGTGCCACCAGGGAAGTCCCTGAACTTGTAGTTTTAACCTTGTCTCAGAGATTTCAGGGTAGAAGGCTTGGAGGATATAGGGGTCTGTAGGTCTGGGTGTCTTGGAGCATCAGCCTGGTCTTGCCATGCCCTAGGGATTGAAGTGTCCCCCAGTAGAGGGGAACCTTTGAGGCCAGGACTCTGCCTTAATCACCTCGGT
Organism: Physeter macrocephalus; assembly: GCF_002837175.3. Classification (NCBI taxonomy): domain Eukaryota; kingdom Metazoa; phylum Chordata; class Mammalia; order Artiodactyla; family Physeteridae; genus Physeter; species Physeter macrocephalus. The sequence goes on from NC_041224.1 coordinate 140,508,562, forward strand.
ATCCTAGTGTCTAGCACAGTGTTACACGTATCCAGACACTTAAAGATGATTGAGCAATGTGAAGAATTAATGATTCGGGGGCATAGATTCAAGGCCCAGTCTGCTGAAGCCAAAGCTTCCACTTACAGCATGCCACCTTTCAATCCTCTGTTCTCAGGGCCTGTAACCGGAGCGCTAAAGGGACATTTCCTCATAGGTTATGTGTGAACTGCACAAAGCGTTGATAAAACCTGACAGATTCCCAGGGAGTTTGATCAACATAAACATTCAAATCAGATACTTCAGGCCAAATTACATTGACTCAGTATAATTACTTGAAAGCTACTCCACTCCATGCTGCCTAAGGCATATGGCTTCCCTTCAAAATGTAAAAAAAACCACAAACCTTTAGGATGAATGCTACATTTTGTGACAATGTGCTTGATTAACAGCTGCTACCAATTAGACAGATATCTGTGAAAAAGATAACTCTCTGAGAGCCAACCCATGCATATAAGACATGCATAAAAATTTAAGGCCATGGGAGCAGATGGGCATAGTCTAAAAATATGTTTATCAGATTTTACTTAGGAGGAAAAAAGAATGTTGCCTTGGTATCAATTGCTACTCCCATCCATTGCGTACAGTACAAATAAAAGCCTTTCATGAATATATTCAACTCTTCATACAACTGTCAAGAGTGAGCTGTCACAAAATAATATTTTCCTCTTAATTCAAACTTTGGGCAAGCCCTGCTATCAGGAAACACAAATATATTGAATTTGAGACCATACAACCCCCATATGGGAGGGTGATTATTTTCATTGCCAAAAAGGTTACACATGTACAAAAGATTTACACAGGCTTCCATCCTTCAATAGTGAGTTTTCCTTGGATATTTGAAATAAAACTTGATTTATAAAATTTAAAAAATTATATCCATAAAGTTTTTCAGGGACACATTATTATGAAGTGAAATATACATGCACCTCACAGTGAGAGCCGTATTATTTAGTCAACAGCCCCGCACTAGTTAAATTTATTGGATTCACTTAGATTTTTTTATGTAGCTCTTCCAGGATCTAAACTGTTTTTCGTTTGTTTAAAATCCTCCAACTTAGGGGCTTCCCTGGTGGCGCAGTGGTTGCGCGTCCGCCTGCCGATGCAGGGGAACCGGGTTCGCGCTCCGGTCTGGGAAGATCCCACGTGCCGCGGAGCGGCTGGGCCCGTGAGCCATGGCCAATGAGCCTGCGCGTCCGGAGCCTGTGCTCCGCAACGGGAGAGGCCGCAACAGAGGGAGGCCCGCATACCACAAAAAAAAAAAAAAAAAATCCTCCAACTTTATGATTGATAACTCTTAGAATTACCTCCATTTACTGTGGCAGCATCTGATCTTATAAAATGTAGTTCCATCATGGAGACATGATTTATCCCAGTAGATAAAATACCAGTCTGGGAACCGTAACAACTAGATCTGCTCACATCTCATTCAATGACTGCTCAGTTATTTTGACAACACACCCAACTTCTCTGAATTCAATCTTCCCTTTTAGAGAAAGGATAATAACTATTTGCCAGTGACTTGCCTCATAGGGGTGTCAAGCATTCATGAGATCAAGGTGCTCATGGGCCATTACAGATAGTAATCAGAAGCTTTGTTCTCAGGTTTCTGGAGGAAATACTCGAACCCAGGCAATTTGGGGAAGTGTCTCATGGTCTTGGAAGGTATTGAGACAACTAAAATGGTCCTTTAAGTAGTCTATCTAAGGAATGGAAGAATTGTCTTAACATTGTTCCAAGAGAACGATGTTGTATAATAATATTTGAAAAACTCCTGCAAAGTAGCATAACCATACTGGTGTTTCATTTCTGATGTTGAACAACATTCTTGCTAGAGGATAATATCATATGACCTTTGGACTGAAAGGGTAAGGTGACATAAGGTTTTTGATAAATATGATTTTTGAGTCTGCCTCAAAATTCTCCAATGTTTTAGTTCCCTGGCTGCCCTTGCAGATTTCAAATCCACCTTTAAAAAGCTGCTGAATCTGATTTACTTTAAGTCTACAATGTGTTCTTGTATGTAGCTGAATTGCCCTCTGTGAGCCAGAAGACCAGTAGCTCAACCACAGTTCCTTTTCATACTTCCTTTAACAAGGCTTAGTAGCAAGAGCACAGATTTTACTTTTAAAAGTCTCAGAAAACTTTAGAAAAGCCAGGAATCAAAACATAGAAGATAAAGCTCATTAAACAGTGATAAATCATAATGCTATTCTAAGACCTGCTTTCCCACAAGAAGCATTTTGTTCTTATGTCAATGTTTAGGGTTTTCTGAACTTTCCTGGGGGATAGTTTACCATGCTCCCGCTGAGGGATGGAATTGAAATAATAGTTTAAGGTAGACACTGTGTTCTTTCTCTTGGTGGGATGGAGTGGGAGGGTCAAAAGAACATCTCACTAGTCAGCCAGTGATTGGTCCCTCGTGACTTATTTGCTTCCTGGTCTCTGCTCCTGTCAGAATCCAGTCATCTGCTGGTGATTGGGAGGCATGAAGGGAATGAGCTAAGTCTTCTGTCAGCTGAGCAAACGCACATCCAGTCCCCTAAAGAATGTTCACGCAGTTCTTCACCTCAGGTTCTAGTGACATAATCCTACCAGTGCAGAGGGTCCCTTCCCACACTGACTTGTCTGTATTTTTTGTCCACAGGTCTGGGGCCTCTGCTCATGGACCCCAGATGCCTCAGTAGTGGACAGCAGCCCCCTTTGACCTTTCCCCTCATTCCCTTTCTGCTTCCTCAGCTCAGTCCTTTGGCCTTGTGGCCAGTTCTCTTCCTTTGAAGCGTCTTTATCCTCCTCTGTCACAGCCTTTGGCGTAGGTGGTCATTCTCCCCTGCAAGGTTTGACAGGATCAAGTGGAAGCCCAGGTACTAAGGATGTGATGGAACAGGAAAAAGCAGACCCTGTAAAGGAAAATCAGATTGCTTGTATATAAAAGTTCTTTTCTAGAGTATATTCTGTGCCTCATTATAGTAAAAGTGTGTCTGGCTCCTGCTCAGACTTGAGTTCCACACAAAACTTTCCATCCTATTTCTTTATTATTGGGTTGCCCAAGCTCCAGGAAAAGAAGGAACGGGGGAGAAAACTTATATCAGCCGCAAAATGATAACATATTTGTATAGCACTTTACAAATTACCCAGTTCCTCCCTAAATATAATAGATACCTAATAAGTATTTGTTGTACTGAATTAAAAACTGCTTTCATGTATTTCATCTTAAATTGCTATCTAAAAAACTTCTGAAAGAGGCAGGACTGCTTATGAATCTTCTCTTTGTAAACTCAGATTGTTCTTTCCACAGAATGACATAGCTGGAGAGTGGCAAAGCTGGAACTAGAACTCAGAACTTTTAACTCTGTTCAGTGTTCTTTCCAATTTTTGTGATTAATCACATACCCAGATATTTACTAGTGATGAGTTTCTCTTGTTTTGGGAGATTGGCATGAAAGTTTTCATTACCAGAAATCAGGCTAGCTTTTTTCTCCCTTCAACTCCACCTGCTTCTTCAAAGTTCTCTTCTCCAGATTTCTAGCTGGTAGGTTAAACAGTTTCCATGATTTCATTTTATTCAGACCACCTTTATGTTCAGGTCTTCACTTTTCCTTCCTTGGCCTATTGCCATGCCTCCAAACTGGTGCCCACTGGTTCTTTAAGCAAAATAAATTCGATTTTAAAAACCCATAGCATTGAGTTCTTCAATGGCTCCCTTTCATCTATAGCAGTGTCCCCAGACCTCTAGAGTGACATTCTTGTGGGGACAGGGAGGTCATGCTTCAGTTGTCTACGAGTTTCCTTGAATTTTGAGTTTTAATGTCAATGAAAAAATCTTTAAAAAAAATAATATAAGTATATTCTGGATCATCCAAATGACTATCTTATCACTGTCATAAAATTTCTGTCTGTGTTGCAGATACCTCTATGATCTTTCTGGCGCCAAGTTGTATAACTTTAAGTGTCATGAGTTAATGAAAAATGAACAGAAGTGGACTTAATTTGCAAAGATGAGTTTGATCCACATGAAGGCCAAATGCTGTGACAGCAAATTGAAGGCAGGTTTTCTGGCTCAGTAGAGGAAAGTGTGGGGAGAATGTAGTCATGCATGTCATATCGCACACTAACTCGCAGACGTGAACAGCCACCACCATCAAGCCAAACGGAAAGAAGAGCCTTAGCTCTTTGTAACGATTTTCTCATAGTGAGTGGTGTTGTAGTGTGAGTAAAACATTTAACACAGCAAATAAATACTAATTTGTACATTTCCTATGGAATTAATTGTCATGGCTTTAGATTCACATAAAATCTATAAGCAAAAAGTGTTTAAGCCAAGTTTTCTATTTCACATGTAAATTCTCTTGTTTTAAAAAAATATTTTCTGTCTCTCCCTCTGGGGTCCCTCCTATGGAAAAATTATACTTCCTACCCTCCTGTACCACTTCTTTTGCCAAATAAAATGTGAGTGGAAGTGATATATGCCATTTTCAAGTGGAAGCTTTCAGAACCACTGCATGTCTGGCCCTCTCCCTTTTTTCTTTCTGGCATGAGCCCAGCAATATCCCCAAAAGGAATTCCTCCTTCAGCCTGGATCCCAGAATGAGGATTATGTAGAACCAAGAGCTTTAGCGACCATGAAGGACACATACAAGTGGAAAATTTTTATATATGCATATACATACACACACACATAAAACACGTGTGTATATGTATGTGTATATGTGTGTGTGTGTATGTATATATATTGATATCTCATGATTTAAGTTAACGCTGGGAATCAGGGATAATTGTTTCCTTTAAAAAGAAGTTTGCGGGCTTCCCTGGTGGCACAGTGGTTGGGAATCCGCCTGCCGACGCAGGGGACACGGGTTCGTGCCCCGGTCCGGGAAGATCTCGCATGCCGCTCCGCGGCTGGGCCCGTGAGCCATGGCCGCAGAGCCTGCGCGTCTGGAGCCTGTGCTCTGCAATGGGAGAGGCCACAACAGTGAGAGGCCCGCGTACCGCAAAAAAAAAAAAAAAAAAAAAAAAAAAAAAGAGGTTTGCAAACCACTTAAGAAACTGAGGCCTGAAGAAGACATCCACTTTCTTTAGCTTCATAAGTCTCTGACATCCAACCTAGACTATCCTTCCAGTGTCATTTACTTTTGCCCTATTCCTTTGTCATCATTGTTCCTAAATCATATCCTGTTCGTTTAAGCATTTCTCCTTTGTTTATCCTTTTTCTTTTTTTTTTTTTTGCGGTACGCAGGCCTCTCACTGTTGTGGCCTCTCCCGTTGCGGAGCACAGGCTCCGGACACGCAGGCTCTGCGGCCATGGCTCACGGGCCCAGCCGCTCCGCGGCATGTGGGATCTTCCCGGACCGGGGCACGAACCCGCGTCCCCTGCATCGGCAGGCGGACTCGCAACCACTGCGCCACCAGGGAAGCCCTGTTTATCCTTTTTCTTATGGGAGAAACTTGGAAAATAATCACAGCCGGCCCAGTTTTGTGATGATACCAAGACTGGGAGAGCCTGTGCAATCCCAAGGGAAGCAGAGCCTGTTTCATCTGCCATGACCATGGAGTTGCTGACAAGTAGGAACCATATGTGGATGAGTTTCCCCACCTTCCCGAGCCCAAGCTAGCCTCACACAGAGGTATCCTTTTTCTTATGGGAGAAACTTGGAAAATAATCACAGCCCGCCCAGTTTTGTGATGATACCAAGACTGGGAGAGCCTGTGCAATCCCAGGGGAAGCAGAGCCTGTTTCATCTGCCATGACCATGGAGTTGCTGACAAGTAGGAACCATATGTGGATGAGTTTCCCCACCTTCCCGAGCCCAAGCTAGCCTCACACAGAGGTGCCAGCAAGTAATGAAGCCCCCAGACAAGAGACCCATCCTCTGAACAATAGAGAATTTGGCTGTATTCAGTTTCACAAGTCCCTTAAAAAACGTCTCCTGATGAACTCTGTCTTTGAGTTCCCACAAACTGCATAAATGGGAGGTTATGAGTTATCACATCTGAAGCCTGCTGCTACATTTCCAAATTATCTCTTACTTGGATAGCTCAGGGACTGTGGTTAGGCAAATTAACCCTAGGAGAAGTTAAGTAATTGTAATCTTAGGGAGGAGATTCTATGCCCTCAAGGCCCTGCAGCCGCTCACATCCAAATCTCGCATTTAATTTATGTCAAGCATGGAATGAATAAGAGTCGGTGGTAATAAAGTGTCAGGGAAAGAAATGGAAAATAGGTATCATAAAATATTTATGTAATTAAAAAATAATCCCCTTCACTAATATACCCACATTTTTTTTCTTGATAGGATCTAGTAATAAAAGCATTTAAATCACTGTAAAAAGGAATTACTATACCCTCTGTTATACACTAAAGACCCCAACACAGTCACTTATCAAAAACACAATATCCTGAAAGAAATGATCTCTGACAGAGAATAAAATGTCCTCCTAGATACTTGTCAATGTCTAATGGCAAATTCAACATCTATTCAATAAATTATCCTTCCGGGAACATTGCTGAAATTTTGTAATGAATGCAGCTGGCAGAAAAATTGAAATGTAATTGAGTGGCATCTTTTAATCATATATGTAGGTTGGAGATGGGAAATATAAACAGGAAAGGCACCTTCAGGATTTCTTTCCTATTACTCACGTTAAATGGCTGTCTGTACTGTTTTAGCCACTACACAAATACTTCAAGGTTTTATACAAAGGCAAGCTGGTTTTGTCTCGGAAGGATGAGTTATAAATGACACCTTTGTATATTCAACTGTGAGTTTTCTATCTTTCGGGGGGCATATATGTCATTTCAATTTCAAACAAAAATCTTCTCTGGAGAAGCTGTAATAAAATAATCTCTGAGTGGAAGGAATATGATTACGGAATAAAGGATCATTTAATTGAGGGAGTTTGGAGTTTGGAGAAGCTCACTTGTGTTTGTGTGTGTGTGTGTGTGTGTGTGTGTGTGTGTGTGTGTGTTTCACCGCCTACCACCGTCTTTTGATACATGGCCTGAACTAAAATGTTAAAGGTTAATAACAGTATTTGGCATTCTTGAGTGAGCACCTTTGGTGACACTTTCAAATGCTCAGTACATGTATATGAAAAACACTCTTACTTTGTTTGGATGCTTTTCTTATTGTAAATTACCTTAATAGAGTTCTCTGTGATAGGAATATGGAAATAGACATGTTATGATTGTGAAGCTGCCATCTCTGTGCTCTAACTTTTCGTTGATAGCCTTTTTCTCAGGAAATTACACTTAAGTTGTCCTTCATAATTACCTCTGAGTCCGCGCTGCACAGCAACATTATAACAAGATGCTTTTGATCCTTTGATAATTAAATGCTCCATCGAACGGTAAGAAGGACAAATCTGCCTTGTATTAAATTCTCCTCTAAAGAGAAAGGAGGTTAATAACACCTCCAGATAGTAATAGGTAGTGTTACTATAAGATAATGAGCTAATTGCCACAGGCTGGATCTGGTGTCTTTATACCACGAGTGAGCAAAGCACATCATTGTTCAAATTTTGCTTTTAGAAAGAATGCAAAAGAATGCATCTATAATTCTGCGAACCAATTGCCTTAAATAGTTTTATTTGTGGCAACTAACTCCATTTACCATATAGATTTTTCTATGCAAATAGTACTCTGTGAATGCCTAAATCCAAGCCTCCACCTGTAAAGTAGACACCTGATTTCTGTGACCAGAACTGGTATGCCTTTTCAGAAGCCGTGGCTTCTCAGCGGTCCTTAGGAAGACGATGTGATGGTTAGTTTCATGTGTCAACTCAGCTAGGCTATAGTCCCCAGTTATTTAATCAAACACAAAGCCAGTCCCCATAACCCTGTGAACCAATTCTTAAAATAAATCTCTTCTATGTACATATATTTCCTACTGGTTCTGTTTCTGTGGAGAGCCCTGATTAACAGGTAGTAAAGGAAAGGTAGACACAGGTGACTTGCAAATCACCAGAGGGTTTATTGGGCTCTTTATTTTTTTTCAAGGTACCCTGCTTTTATTCTGAATCTTACAAGGAAGAAGATCACTTATCCACTGAGTAGTAACAGGTTAAGGTAATGAATCATACAATATTAAACCATGATGGAATTTACAGAAACCAAAAATGTGCAAATTCACTCTTTTGATTTACCAAAAGACTCTCTCTTTGCAAGTGGTAAATCATTAGCAGTGGTGTTGCTCTTGGTAACTGCAGGTCCTAAGGGATGGTGCAAAATTAGTATTGCTTCCTACTTTCTGTATGTCATCATGGTGGGGTGAGGCTAGTGCCATCTCTGTCATATATCTAACTTCCATATATGTGGATACATTTCTGGATCTTTTTTGCATTCTTTTCATGGATGTATTTATTCCTGCACCAATAACTGATATTTGAATTGGGCTCTTGATGTAAGCAGGTGTCGTGGTCTTAGCCAAATCTAGCTGCCAAGAGTAAGTTTTCATGACGGTTTATAGAGGAAAGCACTCTCCTCACTGCAGCATGTTTAGCAAGTGTCTCCCAATTCAGACCACCTCTTCACACACCTTGCCCATCCCATTATAAGCAGGGAGCAACATGTTCCCAAATGCAATCTTTGCCACCAGCTTGGAGGTACTAGTGTTCAGTGTCCTCATCCATGGCAGGTGTATGAACCAGTGGCCATTCAATATGGAGAAGCAGCAGTAAATGTTAGGAGCTTCCAAATTCTTGACAGCAAAGGCCCTGCTTAGCATCACAGTGTTCGCTCCAATAGTTTTCTTGTCTCTTATCTCTGCACAGCTAAATGTCTTAAGAGACTTACCCACACTCGTGGTTTTTACGTCCATATTTGCTGCTCACCCTGTTACCCATTGCAATATCATCCTAGCCTTCACCACGCTATAGACACAAACCCACCTGCTGTTAATCCAAGTATATTTAGTCTTTATTTTACTTAATGTCTTAATTTGATCAATCCACTTCTCTCGGCCACACTCTTCTAACAATCTCTTCCTTTGTCTTCTACAACCGGTTCTCTCATTGTATCCTATTCATTTAGATGTATTGCTTCAGCATTCTTCAACCAGAGTGGTCTGTTTTGGGTTGAATAGTGTCTCCTCAAAGATATGTCGCAGTCCTAACTGCTGGTACCTGTGAATGTGACTTTATTTGGAAATTGGGTCTCAGCAGATGTAATCAAGCTAAGATGAAGTCATTAAGATGACCCCTAATCCCATATGACTGGTGTCCTTATAAGAAAAGCAAACACTGTGTGAAGATAAAGACACACAGGGAGAAGAAAGCCATGTGACCATGAAGGCAGAGATTGGAGTCATGTATCTCCAAACCAAGGAAAGCCAAGGATTGCCAGCAAATACCAGAAGCTAGAAGAGGCAAGGAAGGATTCTCTCTTAGAGATTTCAGGAGCATGACCCTGCCAACACCTTGATTTCAGATATGTAGCCTCCAGAACTGTGAGACAATTTTTTAAAGCTTAAATTTTTTTTAAGCCACCTGGTTTATGGTACTTTGTAACAGCAGCCTTAGAAAACGAATACATGGTCCTACAGGATGCCCTGAGAATCCATGTACTTTTAGTATGTTTTCTATTGGAGCCCTCCTCTGGCTAATAACATCTAGGCTCTTGGGTGAGCAATTTTCTTAGTGGAAACAGGGCAGGCAAGCTTAGGACAAGCTGACACATGCACAGACTGTGGTTCTAAATCACACTGACTTGTGTTGAGGAGCTGTAATGTACAGCAACTCAGGCATCCAGGAGCAGGACCTTCCACTGCATCTGTCTGCAGTGTTCTATCCACGGATTTGCCCTGAACAGGGCACATCAATCTGCCTCTTGTTTGCTTATGGTTCCGGGGGATTTGACAACGATGAAAGGCCAATATGTTCTCAGGAAAGATTCTCATGGATACATTCTACTGTTCAGGCTTTCTAGCTCAGTCACTGTCTGCAGCTGAATTTCAATTCATAGCACATTCTGTGAGAAGCATGTCCTTGGGCAACTCTGTCCCCAGTGGAATTGTCTGATGAAGTGAGCTCTGTTAACCACTCAGGAGGCTTCATATGCTTTGATTACTGCTCATGAGGTTTCCATTTCTTCAAGGAGCTTAACGAGGTTTTTCTGGGGGCCAAAAATCATAAATTTCCATTTTTTAGTAGCTCTGCTGATGGGAGTACAATTTGTACATCCCTTTCACAGCCCAGGAAACAATGCTCCTCATTTACTTCTCTTGTGAGGTAGCAATTCAGATGTCTTCTGGCCCATCACATCTAAGAAATATTGAGGAAAGCATAATTAAATATAAATATTAATTATCTTTTTAAAGGTCCATACTTTAAAACATGTACTTTCTGAGGTTTGCAAAGTATGTGATGCTGAGTGTGCCTTGAGTAGAAATCAATTTCAACAGCCAAAGAAATGATTTTGTAGCCTGAAAAATATGTCTGCATTCATTTGCTTTTATTTGGACATAATTATAGAGGAAAGACGGTCTTTTTAGTAAATTCTAACTCATTAAAATTGTTTTTTTTCTTTCCACAATTCTTCCTTGATTTATTTATTTATTTTTGGCTCTTGCATGTAAAAGTGCTTTTATAACTTAAATGGTTCTGACTGAGTTCATGGTTGACAGTCAAGTGTTTTAATAACTTTCCCCCTTAGTTTGATGACAAATGCATCACTGAGTGCTCGGCTGCCTGTCAGATTGCTAACAGTGGCATTCATTTCTCTGAGGAGGCCGGGAATATAAAAAATATGCAATCAGAAGCATTCTAAATGCAATAGCAAATTTAGCCAATGGAACGTGCAGAATACTAATGGAACACGCACAGTCAGCTGAGCCTGCTGTGCACTCGGGTGTTGCAGGCTGAGAATAATGACCTTGTTCAAGACTTAAGCAGAGAGGGTCAGTGCAGCTGCTGACAAATAGATGCCTCTGTTACACTCCAGCCCCTTCCCCTCTCCTGGGACCTCCAGATCCCAGCTCTACACAGGAGAGCTGCCACCTCAATTCAGATCGTGTATCAGCTCACTTCTGGGTATGGGGCCCAGAGGAGGGGAAAGGTGGGGAACAACCTGCAAAGTTCACAACTGTCTAGCTTCAAAATGTCTGACTCTGCCAAACAGATAGCTGAAATTAATTTTAAAAATTAAATAAAACACCTGTTCACTCCTTTCCCTTGCTGCTCAGAGCCTTGAAGAACTAAAAATATAGAATCTCGGAAGAAACATCTGCCTTCTATAAAAAGCAGAAAGGACTAAATAACTTCCTTAGAGTGAAAAAAGAAGGAGGAGTGAATGAGGTTTTGGGGAAAAACTCCCCAAAGACCCTTTTGCCCCGTGTGGGTACCATGCAGAAACACGAAATCTTCATTATTGACAGTGATCACACTTGCCTAAGCACGTTCCTGATTTTCATGCAACAAAGCTCAGAAGTTGTTACTATTTGTGTGACCATTTTATGGATGAGGAAACTGACACTGTGAGGCTCAGTTTGTCCAATGTCAAACAGCTAGTGAGGGCAGAACTAGGATTTGCACAGAGGCTGGTGTGACGGATCTGAGTGTTAATTGCTATGTTTCATTGCCATCTAGTCTTTCAAACAGCTTTCACTCTTAGAATAATATAACTATTTTCTCTTGGAAATCCAATTCAGGAAAAATATACCAAAAATTCTAATGATGTTAGTGTGACAGATCCACTATCTGATGGCCAGTAAAACTAGTGAAAAGGATCAAAAGTTTGTTTGAATTAAAAATTTTTTTAAATTTATGACAGAGTTATTTTGGAAGGTTGTACTTAAATGCATTTCCTTGGATATCATCCTGCTGCTAGTTAGGATACAGAAGAATGTGAAAGACCTTACTGCCACTGAGACAAGAAAAAATCATTGGATAAACAAACAAGCAAATGACAGTTTCTTTAAAAGCTGTGGTAGGCAGCATACAAAACGGCCTCCACAGTCCCTACCTGTTCACGTACATGCCCTTGTATGGTTCCCTTCCACATTTTACCGGCGTTGGTCCATGTATCCAAAGAATATGATAGAAGCAATGGTATGTCACTTTCAAGAATAGGTTGTTAAAGACTATGTGACTTCCATTTTGGTTGCTGTCTTGCAGTCTTGCTCTGTCTTGGGTCATTTACACTGGGGGAAGCCAGATGCCATGTTGTGAGAAGCCCGATGAAGAGGCCCACAGGGAAGGATTGAGACTTTTTCCAAAAGCCATCGAGGAGCTAAGGCCTCCTGCCAACAGTCACAGCCCTTGTCGAGCTGTCAGATTACCGATGGCCATGGCCTCTGCTGACAGCTTGGTACAACCTCATAAGAGATCTTGAGCCAGAACTGTCCGGCTAAACCACGCCCAAATTCTTGACCCTCAGAAACTGTGTGAGATAATAAATGTTTCTTAAGCAGATAAATTTGGGGGTTAATTTGTTATGCAGCAATAGATGACTAACACAGTAAGAGCCATGGACACAAATAATCAGAAGAAACTCAGATCCAGAGGCCAAGCCCTCCTAGGAAAGCAAAGGAAGAGAGACAGTACTAGCAATTAAGTGTAATCATATCATTGAATTAAAAGAATACACAATAATTTTCATTTGAGATGAGAGCAAATCACAACTAACTTATTTATTCTACAAATAAGTAATCCTCTTTTTCCTTCTAGTAGGAAAATTCTGTATTCTGTGAAACTTCTAAATGTTAATCGAGGAACCAGAAAATAAATTTAATTTTGGCTTTGCCAGTGACTGCTGTGACATCAGCTTTCATAATGTTCTTATATATTTCAGAGGATAATGATGCTAATAGTACTGACCTTCCTCGTCAGAGTGATGTGAAAAATTACCAATGATTTTTCTCAAGATACCCCAGAACAATAGAATACTTTGTGAGTATTAAATAATAGCAATGAGCAGTACAACAATTTCACAAAGTTGGTAGAACATGCCTTCAGAAGGCATGAAGTCCAGCACAATATGTATCTCTTTTTGTCTTTTACATCCTGGGCCATGACTGGATAGTGAATCAAAGGATGACTTCAAAGAACCATACTTATTCTGCCATGCTTCTCTTTTGAGTTCAGGCCATTCCCGAGAAAAGCTAGTTTGAAAATATTCTCAGACTGTGGACTCTTTCACCTTCACAGAGATGTGGATTAATTGCATAGCTGCAGCCTATTGATTGTACAGAAATAAATCACTGTTATTGCGGCTGACTCAGTGACAGCCTGCTGACCAGAGCCTGGTCTCTGATGGAGATGGCTGTGCCTGCTTGGTCTCTGCTACTTTGTCACTTTCCCATCAGCGTTTGAGCCTAAGGCCACCTGTGAGGCTTCCCTCCTACCCACTATGATTTGAGCAGGTTGAAGTGAAGAAGGATGAGACTGCCTATCACAAGTATCTCTTCTACCTGCCAGAGAGCATTAGTGCTATGGTTTTAGAGTAAGGTTATTTTTGGGGATTGAGGATTTGTTTCTTTGGAAGGCTCCCTTTACGCATAAATAAATTCACAGAAATCAAATCTTTGAGAAACCGGGGCACACACAGACACACACAAACAGAAATCTGATTGTAAAAGGAGCGCATGCTTATAACAGAAAATTTGGACTACAAAAATTCTACAGAAGAAAATACTTTCCTTCCTTCCTTCATTACAGATATTTACTGTTAACATTTTTACCGTATTTCCTTTTAGGAATTTTCTCTACATGTTTAGATGTTTTATACCCAATTTTTAAACATATCATTATATTGCAAGGGCTTTCCCATGTCATTGAATATTCTTTGAAAACATGGTTTTTAATGGATGCATGGTATTTTATTGTATTGAGTTATTATAATTTGTGTAATTACTGACTATTGAGCACTTATGCTTTAAAAATTTTTTTTTCTGTTAAAATAATACATCCTTGAACATTCCTATATATATATACATTTTTGTTTGCATTCTGAGTATTTCCTCAGGGTAAATTTGCAGAAGTTGAATTACTGGGTCAAAAATATATAAACTTTTGGGGGGAGTCTTGATACATATCAATAAAATACTCTCCAGAAGCTTACATTCTCCTCAGCATATCTCATACTGCTGCTGATGACGTTGAATATTATCATTGAAAACTGTTTACATTTTGGATAGGTATAATGTTACCATGAGTTAAGTTTAATTCTTTTAATCAATACTGGGGTGAAACTTTTTAATGTGTTTATTGGTAATCTATCTTCTTATATAAATTACTGATTGACTTTCTTGCTGGGTTTTCATGTGACTGAGCCCAACAGTCTGGTGGAATAATTCTTAGGGGTCAAGAAAAAATAATCTGGGAATAGAAGGAGATGGGTGTCTTTAATTGCACTAGTTTCCTCAAATTTGGAAAGTTGTATGTGGTTTGCACTTCAGGGCTCTCACACAAGTGGCTGATGGGGCTCTGTGGATGGCTTCCTTTCCTGAGATGTATCAGTAATCTTTTTTTTTTTTTTTTTTTTT
>NC_041224.1:140523091-140530466 GCF_002837175.3 Physeter macrocephalus
GCGGTGCGCGGGCCTCTCACTATCGCGGCCTCTCTTGTTGCAGAGCACAGGCTCCAGGCGCGCAGGCTCAGTAGTTGTGGCTCACAGGCCTAGTTGCTCCGCGGCATGTGGGATCCTCCCAGACCAGGGCTCGAACCCGTGTCCCCTGCATTAGCAGGCAGATTCTCAACCACTGCGCCATCAGGGAAGCCCTCAGTAATCATTTAATGAATGAAGGAATGCTCTGGAGGAAGAAGGTCAGACCATATCTCTAAAGTAGCAGTCTATGACAACAGCTAATGTGTATTGACCACTTACTGAATTCTTTACATAAATTATTTCATTTTCTCCAAACTCAAAGACCAGTGTATTATTATCCTTAATTGATAGATGAAGAATTGAGGTTCAGAAAAGTTAAATAGCTCACCCAAGTTCTCAGAGTTAATAATAGGTGGAGCCGGAATTCAAACCTAGTTCATTCTGCCTTAAATCCACTCTTAATCACATAATGAGGCAGCAGTAGGCTGAGCCAGAAGTGAAGGCACGCCATTTCCTGTGTCCAGGCCCTGCTGGCATTTTGCCACACTGTCTCCTTGTTCAGAAGCTTGCTGATGCAGGTGGAAGGGCAGAGGATATTCAGAGGGTCTCATGAATGATGACTGTCAGTTTTGGGAAATGGTGATTTGAGCGAGACTGGAGTAATGCAGACCACGAAGGGAACTCCTTCACTTGTTTAGTTGTTCTGCAGGATAATTAATGGTCTTGGGGCTTTAAAGCATTTTTCTTGTCTTTCCGAGGCTCTTGGGACTCTTCCAACCTCCATGACTGTGTGCACACAGAGTTGTACATTTCAGGGGTTTAGGGCAGCCAGGTTGGGGCAGCCTCATAAAGCATGTTGGAATGAGGGAAAGAATAATTCCCCTGGAGTCATGTACAAGAACTTCTACAGAAGCAATAGTTTCTTTGATTATTTTTTTCCATAGCTGGTGAAAGGAATCCTATGTTAGAGTTAAGCATGTGGTTGAACTGCTATTGAAAATATGTTAAGCCACAGAAAATAACTTGGGTTAGATACGTAGGAACACTCTGTCTGGCTTCTAAGCTCTTTGTAGCAGCTAGTTTATCATTCTACTACGTGAGGAGTGTCTGTGTTTATGGCACATTAGAAATATCTTTGTGCGGCAAATGAAGGGCAGCATGTTTAAAAGGAAAAGCAGAGTGAACCAGAGACTAAGAGATTATTCTTGCTCCGAGCAATATACTGAAAGCAGCAAAGAATAAATCATTTTTTGGTAAATACATTTGGAATACTCTAAATATGTCACTAGTGTCTCTTGAATTCTCCTTCAGAATCTACTTTTTCATCACCTGAAAAGTGTTAGCTCTGCTTGAGATCTGGACATGGCATAGATTTACTGAATGTATTGAGTTGTTTCGGTCTCCTGATCTTCCACCCTAAAAGCAACACTCTAAATTTGTTAAGGGATCATTGACTTTCCACTCTAATGAGCTTGGGAAAAGACTAGTTTTCAGTGCAAATATCTTTCACTTAATTAAGCATATTTTCCAAAGTCTGTTTATATTTATGAATATGCTTAATACATCCCTTCTTAGATTCACCCTAAGAAGTTTAAACTGTGCCCATTCAACTCTTTTATGCACACTATACTCCATTCTGTCCAGGGAGACACTTAATAGGTGCTTTGGGCAGCTATTTAATTGGCCTCTCCTGAATGGCCACTTTCACAGCCTCACCATTTCCGGTTTTAGTTTCTTCTTGCCCTCCTCTGTGTTTACCCTCTTTGAGTGTGACAGAAAAGCCTGTCTGATGAGCAAAGGCACAGTTCCTTAGCGAGAGACTTCTTGGAAGTTGTTTTAATAAATAGCTAACAGTTATTGAGTTAGTTAACAGTTATTGAGCCTATGTTCTAGGCACCAAACCAAAACTTGGTGTGGATTGTCTTATTAATGCCCACAATAGCCCTATGAAGTTGGTGTTGTTAATATTCATAGTTCATGGATAGGAACACTGAAGGTCAGAGAGAGGTAACACTGCCTACGTTCGCTCATTAAAAGTGTTATTGGTCGGTGAAATGCTCGCTGTGGGCCCAGATTTGGACTTCTTAAGCCTCACTCCAGAGCCCTGCTCCCCTCCCTGGGGATGGAATGGGGTGGGGAGACCTCTGGGCTTGTTGCCGCAAGGCAAATAGGCAATGGAAATACAGAGGTGGTGCTCAGGAAAGGGGCAAAGAGGTTTCCTGTGGGATTTTCTGAGTTCTAGGCCAAGAAGATTCAGGACTTAGGGTGTAGTCATGTGAGTGAGGTTGTGCTTCCAGAACCTGAGAAGTCAGGGGAGACCAACACTCCTCCACACTGGCCCTCAGTGGGCTGGATGAGGCCCACCCACATTGAGGAGGGCAATCTGCATTACTCAGTCCACCAATTCAAATGCTAATCTCTTCCAGAAATACCCTCACCAACGCAACCAGAAATATTTAACCAGATATCTGGGCATTTGGTGGCCCAGTTATCTTAACACATAAAATTAATCATCACAAGTCCATCCCTTGTCAACTTGGCACTCATACACATCTCTGTAAACCATAATTAATCTCCAAATAAAGACAAGAACAAAGTCATAATTCCACCTAACATAATACAGCTCTCCTGCAAACTGAAAATGCACTAATGCCTCCCCTAGAAGACGAGGTAAATCCTTGAGTCATGGTTACTCTTCTCCTTGATATCCTGTAACTGAAATACTATGATGTAAAATTAACACTGAACTACTAGGATATAAAGTTGATACATCTTATGTTGTATGATAAGGGAATAAGAGGGAAAAAACAAATATAAATGTGTATATATGTGTATGTGTGTATATGAGTCCAGAATAAGTATTCTGGGTACCCAAATATCTGGGTGCAGAAAGTACCTGCCACTAGCATGTCACTGGCTGTTAACAGTTGGAGTGCTTTTCAAGTGATTGGTTATTGCTTTGGACAAACATCAGGGGCATAATATTACATTCTGGCATTTCTGCATTCACTGGCTAGAATGCCATCTTTTTTTTGGTTGTAGCTTTTTGCGTGGAGTATGGAGGTGAGATGAGTCAGCACTTTAATAGGGTTTAATGTGTCCTCAACCTCCATCTCACGAAGGCATGAGGCATGATTTTATCCCTTCCCAAGTTGCTCTCCTGGTCTCCTCTCCCTAAGGCTGTTGAGGCCAAACAGAATCTCTAGGAAAGATGAAACAGGGGCTGAAAACATTTTCATTTTTTTTTTTTTTTTTTTTGTATACATCTTCCTGAGTTTCCCTCTCACTCTCTGAGGTATCTCTTGATAATGTTGGCCATATTTGATGTCATATTATTGTTTCTCTGAGTCACATATATACCTCATCAAAGCCGAGTCATTTCTTTTCCTTGAAAGAAAATTTAGGTGAAATATTTTAACTTAAGTTAAACATTTATATTTGCTTTCCTGTTACCCAATCTTTGTGTTCACCTGCTTTTTTCTTTAATAGTTTGTCCAATTTTCCTCCCCAGTAACCACCCCCACTATCTTGGCTATTTTTACCGTTAACACAAAATATGAATATAATATTTAATCAAAAGTCTATTGAATCGATTTGCTCTAGAGCTTAAAACTGATGGAGACACGGGAGCAGAAAAGTAAGTGAAAATGCAGATTTTACAGGTAGGATTCTTAGATTTTATTCTAATGCTAGAATTGCCTCATCCTGTGAGTGTAAGACGGACATTTCACCATTCTGTGCCTTAGTTTTCCAACCTGCAAAAATAAGACCTTTCTTATCTCTTAGGGATGCTCTGAGGATCATGTGATAGCATATTTGAAAGAGCTCTGAGCACTTAGCATGAAAGACATCATAATCTGTCTCCTATTATCTTGTGTTATAAAGGGGACTAGCATAAGGAATAATTTAGAACCTCAGTGCTTTAAAAATAATTGCATACACTTATTCAGCCTGTCTCTTACTCTTCCTCATATATGTCTGTTCTATTAATGTCTGTCCTGGAGCGGGTAGATAGGGTGGAAACACTTCTAGGCTGGTTGGCATGGAAACTAACCCCAGAGCATGCTGGGAGCATGCAGGCAGGCAGTCCTTGTACCCAGCTGTGTAGCAGGTGTGACAACACCCCTCCCTGTGAAAAATCACTGTGGAACTAAGGAATACCTAATTTGACTAGAACTAGAATAATAGAAATATAATTGAGTTGTAAATATGTTATTATCCCTTCTCTTCAAAAAAAAAAACACTAAAATATCTTACGATAAAATAGACTTTAAATCAGTCTTTCTTGGCACATCACAATCTGCCTTATGGAAATTATCCATTTAAAGAAAGACTAATAGGGTCTACTATCTGCTGTGATAGATGCTTTTAGGGATGTCTGCCCATCCTATACCAGTACACTTTCTCTGGAAACATCCTCTCCCTCCAGAGTGCTGAATGGCAGGCACCCATGTTTGTACTGTGAGCCACCCTGACTGGATTAGAACTGAATACTCACTTCAGATAAACAATCAGATTCTCTCTCCCTGGAATTGGGAATTGGAAATGATGATGTTTTAAAAATTATTTAACAGATGTTTATTGAGCAGTACGAAATTCTAGCATGGGAGAGAGATGGGGTGGAACAAACAGGAATTTGCTACTGTTCTTGAATAGCTCTAAAAAAACAGGTAGTGGAAGGCAACACATCGAGAACTGAACTCAAATTCTGCCTCCTATGTGGACCAGCTGTGTGAACTTGCAGAAGTTCTAGTGCTTCCCTGAGTCTTCATTTCCTTATTTTAAACAATTTTTTTTTTTGGCAGTCTTTTCTCCCTGGTTTTATTGAGATATAATTGACATATAACGTTGTGTAAATTTAAGATGTACAAGTGTTTATTTGATACATTTATATATTGCGAAATGATTACCACCATAACATTAGGTAACATCTCTAGCCTATAATATGATTACCATTTCCTGGACACGCAGGCTCAGTGGCCATGGCTCATGGGCCTAGCTGCTCCACGGCATGTGGGATCTTCCCGGACCGGGACACAAACCCGTGTTCCCTGCATTGGCAGGCGGACTCTCAACCACTGCGCCACCAGGGAAGCCCACCATTTCTTTTTTATAGTGAGGACATTTAAGATATATTGTTTTAGCAATGTTCAAGTATGTAATACAATATTATTATCCATAATCACCACGCTGTACATTAGATCCTCAGAACTTGTTAATCTTATAACTGGAAGTTTGTACCATTTGACCAATATCTCCTCATGGAAATGATGATTTTTAATTCAATCTAGACTATTTGCTTAAACTATGCCATGCCCAGGAAATATGCCAAAGATTAGTTAGGTGGGTTTTACTGTTAATTATGTACAAGTTTATCTCCCGCACTAATTTGTGAACTTGTTAGTAGCAAGAAATTTTAGTTTTATTAATCTGAATTCACCTGAGCACACCAGACTGTGAATTTTGACCTACTAACCAAGAGCTGTCAGAGCTATGAACCACTTGGGGGTTTGATCATTCCTCCTGGAAAATTGGGAGCTACAGATTACATAGAAAAGTCACCAGAGTTGGGAAGAAATGGAGTTTAAATGAGGGTGGTGATTATATTAGTCAGATTCCTGGCAGGAAACAGTTGGCACACCTATTGTATAATTTGACAATTTAATAAAGGGACTATTTACAAAGGCATAGGGTAGGGAAACAACAGGGATAGTCTAATACCCTGTAGGTAGTGGGTTGTTGTTACTACTCTCATGCCCAAATGGGGAAGGGCAGGAAGTGGTTCTGGAAACCAGGAAAAGAAGAGGAAGTGAGAGCATTAGGAGGGAGAGGAAAAGCACAAGGCCTCTGTAGAGATCAGACAATCCTGGGTAGCTCCACAGACAGGGAAGTGAGAGAAGAAATTCCTACTCAGTAAGGAATTGACCTTACTCTCTCAAGTCCTCTTCATCATTAATCTTCTGTTGTTCCTTATTGGCCAAACCCAACTACAAGAGAGTTGGTTGATGTCAACCATGCAATTCAGACTCCTGGGCAATGAGCAGACTGGGGAAGGGCGCTGGGTGGATTGGAGAGCAAATGGGAAATCTGTGACTGCCTCCCCTTCCACCCACTCTAAATAAGGCTCTCATCTCCTCCTACCTAGACATTTACTGTAAAGTAACCTCTTACCAGTTCTAATCATGGGCATAGTGTCTCTGTCCTAATAAATATGGGCCTAATTTTCCACTACCCTCACACTTGTATCCTGAAACCCCTCCATTGAAATATTTATAGTTTTTCTTCCTGCCTCTTTATATTTGTAGGCACCACATGCTCTGCCAAGAATGCTCTTTGCAGCCCTTGACCACCTGTCAAACTTCTATTCAACTTTCACAAACCTAAAGTTCACTTTCTCTATAGCTTTCTGTCCATCCCAGTAGGGTTAGGCATCCTCTGCCTTCCTATGGTCACACAAGTTGCAGAGTACTGTTAAAACACTGGTTCATATCTCTCCCTCTGCTGTGGATCCTTGAAGATTCCTGTTTCTGATGCACTCCATGTGGTATCCTTAGCATTTGCCATAGGGTCTGGCGCAGACTTGATGCTCAGCAAATGCTTGATAAATGAACAGTTTTCCTGCTTTCAGTTATGTTCATTCGTCTTCCACATTTCCACACACCCTCCAGACTAATCGTTCAAAACACAAACTCATTGCGATCCTCCCATTCCTAGACCTCTCCCATGGCTTCCTACTGAGAGCAGAATAATGTGCAAGCTCTCCAACCTATCTACATTTCAGTGTCATCTACCACTCCTCCCTGGCTCCCTTCCTACTCCCCATCCCCATTCCAAGTCCTGTGGAACTGCACAGAGCTCCCTAGCAAGCCATACTTTGCCATATTTTGTCACATTTACATCTGTTCCTCTTGCCTGGAATGCCTCTTCTACTTTACAACACTCTCTAACAACTCCTGCCTTCCTACCCACTCCCCGATCTTTTCCACCAGTATAGTTGGCAAAGTCATTTTTTTTTGAAGACTTACCTTACATGGTATTTGTTCTGTGAAAGTTTTCTTAAAAACTCTCCTTAGGAGAGAAAGGACCCAAGAAAATATTTGAAAATATTACATGGTATTTGCTCTGTGAAAGTTTTCTTAAAAACTCTCCTTGGGTGGGAAAGGACCCGAGAAAATATTTGAAGAGATTATAGTCGAAAACTTCCCTAACATGGGAAAGGAAATAGCCACCTAAGTCCAGAAGCAACAGAGAGTCCCAGGCAGGATAAACCCAAGGAGAAACACACCAAGACACATAGTAATCAAACTGGCAAAAATTAAAGACAAAGAAAAATTATTGAAAGCAGCAAGGGAAAAAC
>NC_041224.1:140531452-140532422 GCF_002837175.3 Physeter macrocephalus
CAAGGAACGACACTACATAATGATCAAGGGATCAATCCAAGAAGAAGATATAACAATTATAAATATATATGCACCCAACATAGGAGCACCTCAATACATAAAGCAAATGCTAACAGCTATAAAACAGGAAATCGAAAGTAACACAATAATAGTGGGGGACTTTAACACCTCACACCAATGGACAGATCACCCAACAGAAAATTAATAAGGAAACAAAAGCTTTAAATGACATAATAGACCAGATAGATTTAATTGATATTTATAGGACATTCCATTGGAAAACAGAAAGAACTAAATGTAAGAATGGACACTATAAAACTCTTAGAGGAAAACATAAGAACACTCTTTGACATAAATCACAGCAAGATCTTTTTTGACCCACCTCCTAGAGTAATGGAAATATAAAGAAAAATAAACAAATGGGACCTAATGAAACTTAAAAGCTTTTGCACAGCAAAGGAAACTATAAACAAGACGAAAAGACAGCCCCAGAATGGGAGAAAATATTTACAAATGAATCAACGGACAAAGGATTAATCTCCAAAATATATAAACAGCTGATGCAGCTCAATATTAAAAAAACAAAGTAATCAAAAAATGGGCAGAACACCTAAATAGACATTTCTCCAAAGAAGACATACAGATGGGCAAGAGGCACATGAGAAGCTGCTCAACATCACTAATTATTAAAGAAATGCAAATCAAAGCTACAATGAGGTATCCCCTCACACCGGTTAGAATGGGCATCATCAAAAAATCTACAAACAACACATGCTGGAGAGGGTGTGGAGAAAAGGAAACCCTCTCGCACTGTTGGTGGGAATGTTAATTGATACAGCCACTATGGAGAACGGTATGTAGGTTCCTTAAAGAACAAAAAATAGAATTACCATATGACCCAGCAATCCCACTACTGGGTGTATGTATACCCAGAGAAAACCTTAAAAAAGAAAGATGCACGCACCCCAAT
>NC_041224.1:140532792-140533643 GCF_002837175.3 Physeter macrocephalus
GGGATGTGGGGGGAGGGGAAGGAGGGGGTGGCATGAATTGGGAGGTTGGGATTGACATATACACACTAATATGTATAAAATAGATAACTATAAAAAATGAAATAAAAGAAAAAAACTCTCCTTGGAATGCAACGAAGTTTGCTACTTTTTATCTCTATGAGATTTCTGACACATTGTGTTGAAATGATTTATTTACTTATGTGTCATATTGTCTTTCCTATGTCTAGAATCTAACACAAAGCCTGACACAGACCATATGACTAACAATTGTGTCTTGAATGAATATATGAACAAATGAATGAATCAATCAAACCTGACTCCTGTGGTTCCCTGGACTATGCAGAGAACAGCTGTCCCCTTTGTCTTTGGTGGTTTGTGAGGTCCTGCTTGTCTGTGGCACACGGGTAGACCAAGTCACCTGGGACATGGTCAATGGAATGTAAATAGGAAGTGTATGAAACTAGAGAGTAGTGTCCTTAAAGGGGAAGGGAATGCCCCTCTTCATTCTTTTCTCCTTTCTGTGGGCTCTGTTGTGAATATGTGGGCTGCAGTAGGAACAGCCATCTTGGAGCATGAGTTGGAAGACACATGCTGAGTATGGTGGGAGGACAAACTGCAAGGGAGCCGGGGTCTCTGATGATTGTGGAGCTGCTGTAGTAGCCCTAGGTGATCTCTGAAGATTTTAAATGAGAGAGAAATAAAATCTATATTTTCAAGCCATTGTTACTTTGGGGTTTCTGCCATTTGCAACCAAACCAAATCCTAAATAAGGTATTTACTAAATCATTTCTACTGGCTGAGACTGAGTCAAATATCACACACACACACACACACACACACACACACACACA
>NC_041224.1:140533729-140543108 GCF_002837175.3 Physeter macrocephalus
CAAATTCCACACACACACACACACACACACACACACACACACACACAAACACAAAAGTAAATCATGTCTTACTTTTCTGTACCTACTGTTCTTGCTTTGGTTTTCTTTTGTGACTTTTTAAATCAGTTTGCAGAGAGGCATATTAAAGGGCCTAAATTTAGATAAGCAAGGACATCACTCTTTAGAACAGTCTTAACGTCTTATTCAATTTCAGAATTTCATCTTACTGCAACAGCTGACTTTTAGCTGACAGTGTCTATACCTCAGCATCACAAAAATACTCAACAGGGGTAGGTCTGTGCTGCCAAAGAGTGCTTTATTTTGCTTCTGGTGAAGGATGCTGCATCCACTGTCAGGGAGAGACTAATGTGTTTGCCTATTTATCTCAGTGATATTTACCACTCCTTTAAATCACTGCCCACATCTCCCTCTCAGCACCTCTTGATCTGGCTCTTAGGACAGATGCATCCTATGAATGGTAGCCTCTTGTTCTTGCTTTTCAGTATTATTTAAATATTTTTTGTCTTGGTTCACTTCTCAACAGGCAGAAGATGGGCAGCAGTTCAGAAAAAGAGAATCATTATCGACCTCATCTGGCAAAGTTCAGCTTACTGTTTGAATTGGGATTTTTGTATTAGAAAAAAAGCTGGAGGTTTTTGATTAAATGAATTTTTCAGGGAGTTTTCCATGAGGAATCATCAGCCTGTGGTTATGTTCTGCACCTATTAAAAGATGGAGTTGTAAAACTGATGTGTATGTAATCTCTTCTCAGGTTTCCATGGCAACAGTGGCAGTGATTCAGTGAGTAGGTTTTCCATTCTTCCTTCGTGACCTTCAGGCTATAAAATTGTTTCAAGAAAGAAAAAAAAACACTGTTCTTCCTTTAAAATATAATGTATTCATTTAGATTCATTCTAATGAGACAGTTATGAGACTAGGAATATTCCCAAGATGTGAATCCAGTAAGTGGTTCTGCTACTAACAAGCCGTGTGACCTTGGCCAAGTCATTTACTCTCTGTAAGCCTTGATTTCCTCATCTACAAAATACGAACAAAAATATATCTACACTACAGGGTTGTGGGAGGACCAAAAGCATGCACTTGTACTGTTTAGCACAAACCACAGTTTATGGTAACTATTGGTCATTATTCTGAATGAACATTTAGCCAGGTGGGACATGATGTTAGATTGTAAGGTTTCAATATGAACGTCCCAACATAGTCCTTTTAATAACAGCAGGATTTGTAGAGATGTCGCTTTTATCATTCTGATATCTGAAATTTGTGTTTTCTGGGGTTTTTCTGTGTCTTTATATTTAAAGCGCATTATTTATAAACAGCATGTATTTGGGGGTCTTTTATCCAGTAAGGTAAGCTCTGTTTTTAATTGGAGTGTTTAGTCTATTTACATCTAATATAATCGTTGATACAGTTGGGTATAAATCTATTTGGTTTTTGTCTGCTCTATATTCTTTCTTTCCAGCCTTATTTTGGATTAATAAAATATTACTTAGTATTGCATTGTATCTCCTCTATTGGATTTTTAAATACAACTTTTGTATTCTTAGTTTTTTAGTGGTTGCTCTAGCAATTACAATATTCATCTATTCTATTTACCTTCCCTAACATCTTTGTACTATTGATTTTGTATATTTAACTTCTACATGTGTTACATTGTTGTTATTTTGCTTTACACAATTATCTTTTAAAGAAAATGGTCTTTATACCTAGTCACATATTTACTGTCTTTGGTGTGTTATATGCCTTCCTATAAGGCTGGTATGATTTCTGTTCACTCAGAATAACTATTTTTAAGCATTTCTTATAGTGGGGGTTGGCTCAGCATATTCTCTCAGCTTTCACTTATCTGGAAATGTCTTCATTTTGCCTTCATTTCTGAAGAATATTTCCATTGGATAAATAAATCTAGCCTGACAGGTTTTTTGTTGTTTGTTTTTGTTTTTAGCACTTGAAAGTTTTATTTTTGGGGCCTATGTTGTGTCTCTGATTCTTAATATTGTTCCTCTGTATAAAATACGCCTTTTTTCTCTGGCTGCTTTTTTCTTTGGGCTTCAGCAGTTTGATTATGTGTGCCTTGTTTGGGTTTTCTTTGTATTTATCTATTTGAGGTTCACTAAGCTGATTAGATCTGTTGATTAATGCTTTTAATTCTATTTGGAATATTTTTGACCAATATTTGTTTAAATATTTTTATCTGCTGTATTCACTGTTTCCTTCTGAGGCTCTAAGTACATCTGTGTCAAATAGCTTGATATTGGCACATAAGTCATTGAGGTTCTATTCATTTCTTAAAACTTTATTCTCTTTGTGCTTCAGATAAATTCTATGGATTTGCCTCCTAATTTACTAAATCTTTCTTGTTGAGGCCTAATATTTTTAAACCCCATCAAATGAATATATTTAATCCCATCAGTTTTATAGAGATATGATTAACATACAATAAAATTTGCCAATTTTAAGTGTATAATTCTATGAGTTTTGACAAATATATACAGACAACATCATCACATTGAGGATATAGAACATTTCTATCACCCCAAATTTTCTCTCTTGCCCTTTTGCAATCAATTCCCTCCTATACCCTCCACTCCTGATAACTATTGCCCTGTTTATGTCACTACAGTTTTGCCTTAAAAATAAGTAATATCATATAAGTGGAATTAAGCAGAAAAGAGTCTTTCATGTTTGGCTTCTCTCACTTAGCATAATTCTTTCAGGATTCATCTGCATTCTGGCGTCTGTCAGTTGTTACAGCTGAGTAATACATAGGTGTATGTGTATGAACATGCCACAGTTTATCCATTCACTAGGTGATGGATATTTGGTTTACCAGTTTGGTCCCTATTACTTCCTCATAGCTAGAGAGTAGAGGTCACTGTCAGGTTTTTAAAACGTTGAGCTATTTTATTGGGCATGTAGTAGAATTTCACTGTGGTTTTAATTTGCATTTGCTTGATGATTAATGATGTTGAACATCTCATATACTTTTTTGGGGGGGTCATTCTTATATTATCTTTGCTGAAATGTGTGTTCAAATCTTTTGCTTATTTTAAAAATTCTTGAGTTGTAAGATTTCTTTATGTATTCTAAACAGAAGACCTTTCATCAGGTATATGTTTTGCACATATTTTCTCCGAGTCTTCAGTGTGACTTTTCAATTTCTTACTAGTGATTTTCAAAGAGAAAAATATTTAAAATTTGATGAAATTTAATATATAATATTTTTCTTTTTATGGTTCATGCTATTTGTGTCCTAAAAGCTCTTTGCCTAAATCAAAGTTTTTCCTATGTTTTCTTCTAGACAGTTTATAGATTTAGTTAGTACACTTACATCTATGATCCATTTCAAGTTAATTTTTGTGTATCATGTGAGGTAAGCATTAACGTTTAGTTTTTCCAATAGGGATATCAGTTGTACCAGTCACTTGTTAAAAAGGCTATCTTTACCCTATTGCATTATTTTGGCCCCTTGTCAAAAGTCTGAATATCTCATTTTCCTCTTCACTCTTTCGTGTCTGCCTGCCTCCGTTTCTCCCAACCCTCGCTTCTCTCCATCCAATACCCATCCAACCACCCATCCATTCATCCATTTCTCTACCTACCTATTCTCTCTCTTGCTCCAAGAAAAACTTTAAGTCTTCATATCACAGCACTCAGCTTTCATAGGTAGAAAACCCTTAACCTTGTTGTATTTCCATAAGCAATAGAAGAAATATAACTTGCAACTTTCATTTTTTTATTTTTTAAAATTAATTTGTGTTGGAGTAGAGTTGATTTACAATATTGTGTTGGTTTCTGCTGTACAGCAAAGTGAATCAGTTATACATATATATATATCCACTCTTTTTTAGATTCTTTTCTCATATAGGTTATTACAGAGGATTGAGTAGAGTTCCCTGTGCTATGCAGTAGGTTCTTATTAGTTATCTATTTTATATATAGTAGTATGTATATGTCAATCCCAATCTCCCAATTTATCCCTCCCTCCCCAACCGTAAGTTTGTTTTCTACATCTGTGACTCTATTTTTGTTTTGTAAATAAGTTCATTTGTAAATAAGTTCATTTGTAAATAAGTTCACCCATCCACATATCCATTCATCTACCTACCTATCCTCTCTCTTGCTCCAGGAAAAACTTTGTCTTCATATCAAAGCACTCAACTTTTATAGACAGAAAACCCTTAACCTTGTTATATTTCCATAAGCAATAGAGGAAATGTAACTTGTAACTTTTAACTTCTATCATGTGTTTTTTAAAAAGTCCAGAGAATTTTGCTAGGGTGGTTGCTTAAGCCCCAAAGCAATATTTTGCCCAATAAGATTCATTTAGAAACTTTTCTTAAAAATGAAAATATCAGGCTGTGATGTAAGGAAGTCAAGACTATTTTTATTTAGTGTAAAAATAACAACAATTGACTTTAGAGTTACGGAGTGATCTGGTGTGGGAAAGTCCATATAAAACTCACAGTTGTAGAGTTACCTTTTGAAACATACTCCTTCTGAAACAGCTTGAAAAATTGTGAAAATCTTTTTGACAATTTGAAGAGCCATTATTTGGAAAAAATATTGGTATATTTCGCTAGCATTCATTTTTTTATGGTTCTTTACTGCCCTTAATTACAGTATGAGACAGTATCAACTTTAAATATCAAAACGGGGAGGAGGAAAGAAGCCATCTGGAGTTTGTTTCTGTTAGAGGCAAGATTTCTAGTTGTAATTTTGTGAAGTCTTTATTGCTCATTCAAAGGTTTTCTGTTTGTAAGATAATCATACTATAATATTGCATATGACCTTTTCTTTGCAGAGGGATTTATAGTTTGAAAAGCACTTTCATACCCATTATTTTGTTTGCTCCTCATATCATTCATTCATTCAGTCAACAAATACTTATTGAGTATCCATATCGTCTTGGGCACCAAAGATACTATGGTGAAAGAGATGGTTTTAAATTTTATCTGTTTGCTGATGTTGCCCAAATTTATATCTCCAGCCTCATACCTTCCCTTGAACTTCGGAGTCAGTATATCTAACTTATTCAACATTTCCTCTTGGATCACTAATAGGTATCTCAAAATTAATTAGTATGTCTAAAACCAAACTCCTCAGCCTCGCCTCCCTCCTTCTCATGTTAAGCTTCTCCTCCAGTAAGCTCCCCATCTCAGTTCCAGTTGTATAGGTTGAAACCTGGGAGACATTCTTGATTTCTCTCTCTTCCCCTCCATCCCCACCATCTCCACATTTAATCTGTCAGGAAATCCTGTGGCCTCTACCTTAAAATATGTATCTGGAATTGAAGCCCTTCTCACTACCACCATTTACCACCCATTGGTACCACCTACCATGGTACAACCCATTCAAAGCACCTTTATTTCTTCTCTGGATCATTGCTAGAACCTCCACATTCACATTGCTCCCAGTCAAGCCCTTCTTCAATCTGCTCCCCAAGCAGCTGCATAGGGAGCCTCAGAAAACCAAAGTCACTCCTTCACCCCAAACCAGCCCATCCTTGCATCTCATTTAAAATAAAATCAAAAGTCCTTACCATGAATGGCATGTTCTGTCACGAGCTGGGCTCCCTTTCCATCTCCTCCCTCTGTGCCCCTCGCTTACTGCTCCAGGCACACAGCCCTTGCTGTTCTTGGAACCAAGTGGGGCCTCTGCTCTAGGAACTCCACTTTCTGGAGTACACCAGATATCTGCAGGTCTTGCTCATTTAGTTCCTCCAGGTCTCTCTTAAAATGTAATCTACTCAGAGAGGCCTTCCCTGATGACTCTATATAAACTGCACCACCCTAATGATACATTTTATTCCTTTACCCTACTTTATCCTTCTTCAAAGCCTCTGTTACCACTGAACACAATGCATGTTTTTTTTTTTTTTTTGTGGTACGCGGGCCTCTCACTGTTGTGGCCTCTCCCGTTGCGGAGCACAGGCTCTGGACGTGCAGGCCCAGCGGCCATGGCTCACGGGCCCAGCCGCTCTGCGGCATGTGGGATCTTCCCGGACCGGGGCACGAACCCGTGTCCCCTGCATCAGCAGGCGGATTCTCAACCACTGCGCCACCAGGGAATCCCTGCATGTTTTTACTTATTTGTCAAGGCCTGACTTCTCTATCAGAAAATGGGCTCTTTCTCTCCTTACTTGACTGACACATCCCCATCCCAGTGAACAGTATCTGGCACCCAGCAGCCACTAAGCAATACTTGTTGAATGAATCAACAAAGACAAATGTCCTTACTCTCAGACTCCTTATATTCTATTTGGAGGAGACAGGCAACAAACAAAAAGCAGAGTTTGGGGAAGAAATTGGAGCCAGGTGATGTGACAGAAAGTGGTTATGCGGTTGGAGGAGACACTTGCGATGGTATATCTCTCTGAGGAGGTGACATTTAAACCAGGGCTTCAATAACAGTAAGGAATCGGCCTCGAAGCAGAATCGTTATTTTTTACTTTATAAATCAGGAAACTGAGGCTAAGAGAGACTGTGTGCCTTTGTGCATCTGTTGAATAGTAGAAGTGAGTTTATAATCCCAAACTTTGACCACAATTTGTTGCCCTTCCTGTTAAACTTCAAAGCCTTTTACAACTAAAATGGCTAAAACGCAACACCAATAAAAATGCAACAAACACACAGTCCATCTCTCTGCTAACTTTAGGGCGAGAATCATCACCCAGGCTAGGCAGATTGGCAGCTGGTCACCCGGAGACAGTTGGAAAACATGCTTATTTTTTTCTGTTTCATTTTATATTCAACCTTTGCATTCAAGACTAGTGAACATGCACCTCAGCTCTAAAAAAAAAAAAAAAGAAAGTCCCTGTCTGTTCTCACTCAGATAGCCACTTCTCAAAAGTCATTTCTCTCAATTCCACGAACTAGTCCCAGAGGAGTGACCTCCTCTGGCTGCACAGTACTGAGCTTGTCTTCGTGCTTCTCGAACGCTCCAGGATTTCTTTTTTAAATGAAGTCATGCTGGTTGTTTTCAAGTCCTGAGAGCTCTCTCAGGCTTTTTCTCAAGCACAGAGACCCAGTGCAAGGCCGAATGCTCTTGGTTTTGTTCCCACTTCCTGCAGCAGATGGTAATCCTGCATCTGAGACACTGAGGCTCCCTTTTGCTTTGCGAATAGCCCGTGAGCCTTTGGGAAAGCTTGATTGATAACATCTTTGGAAAAAAGTAAAAGAAAAACCTACTGAAATGACTGTTCTGGTAATGGCTTGAGGCCTAGCTTGGAATGTCCCCAATAGCACAAAACTTTGAAGAGTAGAAGCAAAAATGCAAACGTTTGCTGTCACCAGCCCTTAGTAATTCACCACCTCACTATCCCGTGTTTTCGTTCTCTCGTTTTCATTTTTATACCCATGACTTAACTCACTTCTAGGCTTGTTTCCAATGATGTGATGTAGAAAGGGAGCTCAGAGGGAATGGGCAAAGAATGCTCAATTCCTAGAGTGAGAAATGAATTTCAGCGTGAGCACAGGGAAATGAACATTCTTTTCCCCTTTTTTATTCTGTATTTTTGTTGTTGTTTTAAAAATAAGAAAGATTAACTCTTGGTTGACGCTGATAAGACTAGTTTAAGGTGTTAACTGAAGAAGAAAAGAGATGAATAAAGGCTGTACTGGTGAGGAACAGAAATTGACCATGTTAGAGTCAGAGGAACAGGAAATAGAGAAGGAGAATGACCAGCTGAGAATGTCCCCATGCACAAATGAAAGAAGGGGAGAGGTGGAAGCACACTCAGCATCTCAAAGTCTGTGATGCTGGTGGGTAAGGAAGGCCAACAGAGGAGCTGAACTGACACAGATTTGGGATGTAGAAGTGTGTGTGTCTGTGTCTGTGTATGTCTGTGTGTGTGTGTGTGTTTATGGGGGAGGACCACTGTATGAAACTGCAAAGCGAGTGTATGAAACCTGAATTGGCTTTTCTGATGGGGGTGGGAGGCTGCAGGTGGGTATTTTGGCATGCTGGAAATAATGGCGCTATGTATGCTTGATGGAAATAATTTAGTGAAAGCACATGATTGCTACATGCAATTAGAACTTGGAATAAAACATGATTGCTGTTTTCACGTTTGCATATGTAGGGTTATATTGTAATTAAATGGAATAGTAACAAGAGGTATGTGTAAATTATCTTCCTGGCTTGTATGAAAGATAGAAATAAGCACAAGTGGATCTGAAGCAGTGGAGGAAGCACTCTCTACGGGCTGTTTGTTCCAGAAAATGCCAGCACCTCACTAGGAAGCTAAAGCTATTGGGGAGTTACTCATTCAAGTAAGAAAACTGCCAGGATCTTGGCTTTGAATCATCAAAGGACTAAGCTTTTGTAGTTAAGGGAGAAGCATGAGCTCCTATGACTAGGTTGAGATAATTTTTAGAAGAGGATTATCCTGTCAATGCCACACTGTGCCTCATCTAAAGCAGGTTTTCCCATTAAAGCTCTATTTCTATATACAGGCTTGATCAAGGAAACAGACTTGATACAGACTTGATCAAGGAAACAATGTTCACTTACATCCCTACCAACTAATGATGTCCTGAAACTGGTCTTTCCTTTTTTCGCTATCTTTATTTTCTTTTGCTTAAAGCTAAGGACTAATTGGTTGACTGTTCCTCATTAAATGTTAACTATTTATTATTAACCTAAGTAACTTGGGTCTCAGAGCATGAGAATGAGAATTTGACATCTACAATAGGTAGATTTATAGTTAATATTTGGTGCATGACGTTATTATTAAACCAGATAAGTGATCAAGGAGGAAGAAAATGATTTGGGGAACAGGCATGTTGAGTTAGAGGTACGAATGGAACATCCAAATTGCAGTGTCCAGGAGATAGTTGTATGTACATCCTATGTCTCTAGAGCTCAAGACATAGGAGTGGATTAGAGATAGACATTTAGAAATCATCAGCTTATGTGGGTGTTGAAACCAAGCCATAGGAGAGAATGAAATAACCTAGGATGAATGGAGAGAGTGAGAAGCTGGTCAAGGATGGGTCATAGGGACACAACAATTTTAAGGGTGAGTGGAGGCACGTAATTTTAAAGAGAGAAGGAGAAGAAGAAACCAGAGATATAGTAGGAAAAGCAGGAGAGGCTGGTATCAGGAAAGCTAAGGGAGAAGTTTCAAGAAGTTAGGAGAAGGACAGATGATATCTTGGGTCACAAATCAAGCCTTGGTAAATTTAAGAAAATTGAAATCGTATCAGGTATCTTTTCCGACCACAATGCTATGAGACTAGATATCAATTACAGGAAAAAATCTGTAAAATATACAAATACATGGAGGCTAAACAATACACTACTTAATAACCAAAAGATCACTGAAGAAATCAAAGAGGAAATCAAAAAGTACCTA
>NC_041224.1:140543728-140544638 GCF_002837175.3 Physeter macrocephalus
CTTCCAAGACTAAACCAGGAAGAAATAGAAAATATGAACAGACCAATCATAAGCTCTGAAACTGAAACTGTGATTAAAAATCTTCCAACAACCAAAAGCCCAGGACGAGATGGCTTCACAGGCAAATTCTATCAAACATTTAGAGAAGAGCTAACACCTATCCTTCTCAAACTCTTCCAAAATATAGCAGAGGGAGGAACACTCCCAAACTCATTCTATGAGTCCACCATCACCCTGATACCAAAACCAGACAAAGATGTCACAAAGAGAGAAAACTACAGGCCAATATCACTGATGAACATAGATACAAAAATCCTCAACAAAATACTAGCAAACAGAATCCAACAGCACAGTAAAAGGATCATACACCATGATCAAGTGGGATTTATCCCAGGAATGCTAGGATTCTTCAATATATGCAAATCAATCAATGTGATACACCATATTAACAAACTGAAGGAGAGAAAACATATGATCATCTCAGTAGATGCAGAGAAAGTTTTGACAAAATTCAACACCCATTTTGATAAAAACCCTGCAGAAAGTAGGCATAGAGGGAACTTTGCTCAACATAATAAAGGCCATGTATGACAAACCCACAACCAACATCGTCCTCAATGGTGAAAAAAAGAAACCATTTCCACTAAGATCAGGAACAAAACAAGGTTGCTCACTCTCACCACTATTATTCAACATAGTTTTGGAAGTTTTAGCCACAGCAATCAGAGAAGAAAAAGAAATAAAAGGAATCCAAATCGGAAAAGAAGAAGTAAAGCTGTCACTGTTTGCAAATGACATGATACTCTACATAGAGAATCCTAAAGATGCTACCAGAAAACTGCTAGAGCTAATCAGTGAATTTGGTACAGTAGCAGGATACAAAATTAATGCACAGAAATCTCTTGCATTC
>NC_041224.1:140544859-140545279 GCF_002837175.3 Physeter macrocephalus
ACTTCAGACTATTCTACAAAGCTACAGTAATCAAGACAGTATGGTACTGGCACAAAAACAGAAATACCAATCAATGGAACAGGTTGGAAAGCCCAGAGATAAACCCACACACATATGGTCACCTTAGCTTTGATATAGGAGGCAAGAATATACAGTGGAGAAAAGACAGTCTCTTCAATAAGTGGTGCTGGGAAGACTGGTCAGCTACATGTAATGAATGAAATTAGAACACTCCCTAACACCAGACAGAAAAATAAACTCAAAATGTATTAAAGGCCTAAATGTAAGACCAGACACTATTAAACTCTTAGAGGAAAACATAGGCAGAACACTCCATGACATAAATCACAGCAAGATCTCTTTTGATCCACCTCCTAGGGTAATGGAAATAAAAACAAAAATAAACAAATCGGACCTAAT
>NC_041224.1:140545865-140561265 GCF_002837175.3 Physeter macrocephalus
CGTCCGGAGCCTGTGCTCCGCAACGGGAGAAGCCACAGCAGTGAGAGGCCCGCGTACTGCAAAAAAACAAAACAAAACAAAAAAAAGCTACAAATAGAACTACCATATGATCCAGGAATCCCACTACTGGGCTTATACCCTGAGAAAACAATAATTCAAAAAGAGTCATGTACCACAATGTTCATTGCAGCTCTATTTACAATAGCCAGGACATGGAAGCAAATACCGGAATAAAGACACAGACCTACTAGAGAATAGACTTGAGGATATGGGGAAGGGGAAGGGGAAGCTGGGACAAAGTGAGATAGTGGCATGGACATATATACACTACCAAATGTAAAATAGATGGCTAGTGGGAAGCAGCCGCATAGCACAGGGAGATCAGCTCGGTGCTTTGTGACCACGTAGAGGGGTGGGATGGGGAGGGTGGGAGGGAGGGAGACGCAAGAGGGAAGAGATATGGGGACATATGTATATGTATAACTGATTCACTTTGTTATAAAGCAGAAACTAACACACCATTGTAAAGCAATTATACTCCAATAAAGATGTTAAAAAAAAAAAGTTAGGAGAGCGACAGCACTGCCAAGAAATCAACACAGACTGAAAAGACTGACATCCAAATGGATGAGATTTCAAAGTGATAAATGGGATCAAAGTGCCAGATCCCATAGGTATGTATCTAATTTCTTAGAATGACTCAAGCCAGTATGATTCTTTTTATTTATTTATTTTTATTTTATTTTTTTTACTTTTGGCGGTGTCGGGTCTTAGCCGCGACATGTGGGACCTTTCATGGTGGGGCGTGGGCTTCTCTCTAATTGTGGCGTGTGGGTTTTCTTTCTCTAGTTGTGATTCATGGACTCTGTAGTTTGCAGCATGAAGGGTCTCTAGTTGAGGCACGTGAGATCAGTAGTTGTAGCACGGGGGCTTAGTTGCCCCATGACATGTGGGATCTTAGTTCCCTGACCAGGGATCAAACCAGCGTTCCCTGCATTGTAAGGTGGATTCTTTACCACTGGACCACCAGGGAAGTCCCAAGCCAGTACGATTCTTCCCAACAAAATGAAGTTGGACCAGTCTATATATTTACTTTTCTCCCAACATCTCCTATAGTTGTTTATTTTGCTAACTCCTACTTTTTGGCTACTTCTGCTGTTTTTCTGTTTGGAATCCTGGTCGTAAATCTCAGCGTCCCCTGGGAGTACCTGCCAGTTGTCTAGTAAGGACCTCTCTGTACCACCCTGCTTTCCTCCTCTTTGGGCAGAGGAGAAAAATGGGTCCATTGACAGGTGGTTGGGCAGCATGTTTAGTGGGGCTGAACAAGCCAGTCAGCACTGACTAATGGTGTGGCAAGAGCAGGTATCCAAGAGAGCGCAGTCTCATAGCCCTCACTTCCTGAAAGGTGGAGGGACACTCATGGGACAGGAAGGGACAAATGCACCCAATGTGCTGCTACTGTGTGATGCTGCCCTGGTTGGGGAGGCTCACCAGTCTCCTTGTCCTCCTCCTAGGGTGGGTTTGGAGTGGAGGAGTGGATTCCGAGGAGCAGATTCCAGAACAGCAGATGACACATGGCTATAAAATAACGTATTAAGAATGACCGCAGAACTTATACATCTGCCCACACATTATTCCCAGCTATAGGTGTCTCCTCTCCTTGTAAGGAGGATGCTTGTTCCAGGGATTCCATTATGACTCTGAATGCCTTTGGGGCTCTTCATCCCCTTCAAGATCCCCTTCATGTCCTTCTATGTTAGTTTTCTCCTGTTGCAAAATAAATTACCACAAACTTAGTGACCTAAAAACAACACCATTTTATTAGCTTACTGTTTTGTAGGTTAGAAGTCCTGTGGATTGGCTGGGTTCTTATCTGGAGGCTGTGGGGGAAGAATCGGCTCCTAAGCCATTTGGGCTGTTGGAGAATCTAGTTCACTGCTGGCTACCAGCTGGGGGCCACTCTCATATTCTAGAGGCTGCGCCTATTCCTCATCACGTGGCCCCTCCATTTCCACATGAGCGATGGTATGTCCAGTCGCTCTTATGCTGGGAACCTCTCTAACTTCCTCTTCTGCCACCAGCCAGAGAAAATTCTCTGCCTTTAAAGGCATCATGTAATGAGACCTAGTCCACCAAGTGATCTCTATTTTAAGGTCACACAATTACATCTGCAAAAGCCCTTTTGCCATGCAATGTGATGTAATCACAGGAGTGATATCCCATCATATTCACAGGGGAGGGAATTATACAAAGGTGAGGGTCTTTAGGGGCCATTCTTAGAATTCCGCCTACCACATTTTCACAGCCTTCTTTCTTTTAAATGCCACCAGTAGTGCCAAAGTTTAAGAGTGGATCTGCTCTTTCGGACACAGCCAAAAGTCATTTAGTGAATAAGATGGGGCATCAAGTTTTTATTTAAAAAATGGATTTGAATATAAAGTAATATGAGTGTGTTGCTTGCATGACCCATAAAGAAGATCTGAAAGTAATTTCAACATGGGAAGTTTCTTATTTCATATTTGATTATGCTACTGAAAAGGGAATGCTTTTCATGGGAACCTATGTGTTGAAAAAAAAAGGAGAAGAAACATTTGAATGGAAGCACAGTGCATAAGTATGTGAAGCCTAAAATTTCCTTCCCCAGTTTTAGATAAACTGGTCTCTTAGGTCCAACATTTATTCACTAGCAATGGAATTTGTGTCTTAATTTCCCTTTCCCTCCACCTGCAAGGGACACTGGGCCAGAGGAATAACATTCCTGTCTAGCTCAGCAGTTCTAAAGAGGAGCAAACCTCCTGGGCAGTATTTGGAGAGATAGTCAGAGGCGGGCTTTTGCATTTTGGTGGAGTTTGGACAGACCATGCATCTACTACAGGCGGGTGGTCTGAATAATCGGCAGACGGTTTAACTCCTTGGGGTCTTGGGTCCTGGAATATGCCTAACATTTCGAAATCAGCTTGGTTCTGGAAGGTTTTCTGGAGGCACAAAATTCAGAATCAAAAATGATTTCATTAAAACAAGGAGAAACAGCTGAAGCTGAGGTCCCAGAGGGAGATGTTTTTCCCCAGACTTCCTTTATTTGACTTTCGTCAGCCAAAAAAAGTATTTAAATAAATAAATGAATAAATAACAAAGCCTACATGTTGTAACTAGTATGTAAGAAACCATCTTCCTGAGGCTCTCCTCTCCCTGCTCTCAAGCTTTGTAATGTCGTAGTGAGAGGGAGGGAGGGCAGAAAGAAAAGGGGAGCGTCCACTGACCAAACCCACAGGATAAAGTAATAAAGACCAAATTAGGGGAAAAAAAATAGTGGACTTCAGGTTTAGTGTTACATAAATATGTCAAATTCTATGATTAAAAAGGAAGAAGCAGGACATATCCGTCAGAGATGAAAACCACCTCAAAGAATGAGGTGATATAACCTCCATATTAATGGCAGAATTTCTTAAATTTGCAAGGTGCATTAGGTAGCAGAAAGGAAGGAATAATGCCTGATTAAGAAGATGAATGCTCCTTCAAGAGACTAGCTCGGTATAATGATGGGAATGCTCTTTAAAAATTTGTAAATACATATATATACACACATACACATATTTACTTTTTAGATTGTTCATTATTTGCATCTGACTGAGTGAAATTTCCTCTCCAACATCATGCACCTTATGTAAACTGGCATTTTCTATTTTAATTTCATCAGTGTGCTGGCCCTAAAATATTTTGTCCAAACCTTCACGGAAACATATTAATCAAATACAATTTTAATAAAAATTAACTAAATATTAAACTTACTGAACTCTTGCTCTTACCATTTCTTTCCTTTCTTTTCTTTTTCTGACCCAGGGTAAAAATTTCCAAATTTAATACATCATCTTCTCAGTAAGAGAACTTCAAGCCACTCAGGGGAGGAAAATTTGATCTTGGGTGTCTTTGAAACATGAGAGTTACCATCTATTCAAAAATTACTTTCAAAATCCTTTATGACCTGAAGGTTTAACTATCAACAAGAAGTGAGGAGAGAAAATAGCTTAGTATAATGTAAAAATTGAGAATGTGGGCTTCCAAGTCAGACCCACTTACAAACCCTGGCCCTGCCTCTTAATATTTATGTGTCTTTGGGCAGTTGCTGAACCATTTTGAGCCTGTTTCCTCACCTATAAATTGGGTATAATAATAATAAATACATATGGTAATATATAAACCTGGAACACAGTAAACACTCAAATATTATCTATTAATATTTTTTTCCCTACTCTGAGGACTTCAAGCACAATTCTTTTAAGTTTGGGTTTTTAAAACTTTGGTGATTTATCAAAAAAAAAAAAAAAGAAGAAGAAGAAGAATCCCATAAGAACTGGATCATTAGACTCTAGTAGATGAAGCCTCTTTTCCAGGAACCCCATTAACCTCAACCCTGAACTTGAACCTTTGCCTCAAGGGTCTGGAAGGAATTTCATCCTCTATTGCTCTCACCCACATTCCCCATATATATATATCATCCCATATTCCCCTCACCCACTTCCTTTCTTTCTAATATACCACCCACCAGTTCGTCAACATATCATTGACAGCCTTCTCTGTTTGTCTTGGCTGATTGATTTTCCAGAGTACCATCGAAGGCATTAGCCTTCACCTAGCTGTCCTAGCTGGGTTATTTGGTTTGTAATGGCCTGGAATGTACTTACACTTATCCTTTTGGAAGAGGTTAAGTTAGAATCCAGGCCTTGCTCATAAATGATCCTGAAAGTTACAATGTCTTGCCTTGATATACAACCCTAGCAAACAGGAAATGACAGAATGGCACTAAATGCCTTTTTCTATGGGAGTAAAAATTCATCGCCTCACTTCAGGAAGCTGAAAGAAAAAGGACAACATTTTTGTATATGTTTTTACAGGTATAATGTGTAGGTTATTATGTGGAATACTAGGAAAGCAGAGTAGAGTTTTTTGGTGATGTGTTTCTTTTTATAGAAAAGAGTATCGCTGGACACCCTAGAACAGGGGTTGGCAAACTATGATCCATGGGCCAAAACGGCCTTCTGCCTCTTTTGTAAAAAAAAAAAAAAAAAAAAAAAAAAAAAAAAAAAAGCAGTATCGGCCACAGTCTAGCTGGTTCATTTACACGCTGTCTATGACTGGTTTTATGGTACAACAACTGAGTTCAGTAGTTGAAAGAGAGACCATGTGGCCCACAAAGGCTAAGATATTTGCTCTCTAGCCCCTTACAGAAGAAGTGTGCCAACACTTGTGCATTTAAAACAGGACAAAGCTTCCACAAATTCTCTGTTGGTTTGGCTGGTATGTTCTGCACATCTGGTGTTGATAGAGCAGCCATACTACAATTTCCTGGTACAGCCTGTCTACTGTTATTTCCCTATTGTCCTCAGATGTGTATATGAGGAAATTTATACTGATTTGATAGTATGTTTTGTTCTTTGGTTTAAAAAAGTACTGCCCCCATGGGTGTAAATGCCAGGTTTCCCGAGGAGCATGGAAACACAGAGACTGGCAGAGGCTGCAATGATCACTGTGTTGAATCAATGTGATCATTATTTGTCCTGAGGCTTCCTAGGTATTTTGAAAATGTCTGCTTATTGCAACTTAGCTTTTCATGTGAGAACATAGGTGAGGATTTTCGTTTTCTTCAGTCACAGAGAAAGCAAGGGAATTTTTTTTTTTTTTTTTTTTTTTTTTTGCGGTACGCGGGCCTCTCCCTGTTGTGGCCTCTCCCGTTGCAGAGCACAGGCTCCGGACGCGCAGGCTCAGCGGCCATGGCTCACGGGCCCAGCCGCTCCGCGGCATGTGGGATCTTCCCGGACTGGGGCACGAACCCGTGTCCCCTGCATCGGCAGGCGGACTCTCAACCACTGCGCCACCAGGGAAGCCCAGCAAGGGAATTTATATCCGTGAATGGTTCTCCAGCCTCCCTCCTCACCCATGCCTAAGGCTATAAAAACATGTTTATAAGAAGTATTCTTCAGGCAAACAAGATTCTTGACATGAATAGGGCCTAAAAATGTTATTATCTTCTACAAGATAACTTGATAAGAGGGCACTTTAAGAGAGTGCTTCATATTTGTTCCCTAGCATTTTTTAGTGATTGTGGGATTTATGGTGGTAGGTAAAGGAAAGTCTATTAAACTAAACCAGATAGCTTAAGGAGAGAAACAGAGATAATAGAAAGAAGAATATTGCTGTGAAAGGAAAGATAGAAAGTCTGTTAAGCTAAACCAGATAGCTTAAGGAGAGAAACAGAGATAATAGAAAGAAGAATACTGCTGTGAAAGGAAAGATAAACTCTCCAAAAAGTTTTTATTGTTCCAGTGCATCCAATAAATGAAAACACATAAACAACTCAAATATAGCATTAAAAAGATGAACAAATCTTCATGCAAGAAGTATGCAAAAGCAACCTGAAAATGTGTGAAGATGAGGTACTGCTTGGAAATTTATTTATTCTTTAAATGCACAGCTAAGTACAAAGTTTCTTCAGGTTGCCCCCAACCTAAAATGCCTGCCTCACTAACAAAGTAATTATTTTTCTCACATAAGTGACCCACCTACTCTGTGGAATTCCCTTGGCTGCCATCAGGAGAACAAACTGGAACTGTTTCGAGAACTTGTAGGCTATAAAAGTGAAAGTTCTAAAACTTTGAAAAAATAATAGCCTGATTAAGGGAGCTGGTTTTAGATTATGACCCTTATCCCATCCAGAAAACCACGGAATGCTGGGCCCAGATTTAGGGAAGCAGTGCAGCCCAATTCTAAGGCAAGGATGTGAGAATTTGTGTTCTATGAAGAAGGGAACAAAAACCCAGGTACATCATACAGCTGGGTGAAGAGGGAGGAAGAATCTAGATACAGGACCATTGGGAGGTGAAGGTGGAGACCAGGAATGAGAAGAAGTATGAAGAGGCAGGTAGAGTTTGGTAGAGTGTTTGGGGGTAGAGGAAAGGTAGGAAATGTGCTACCAATGGACACTTCTGTTAAAGTGTCTGTAGCCACAGCTGGGAGTATCCCAGAGCTGTCTGTATTGTACCAGTCAAGGTCTAGGCAACAGTCAGAAACCACCACCACTTATTTTAACAGAAACAGAACAAGAAAACCAAAACCAACCAACCAAACAAAAAACCTTAGTATGAAGAATTGACTAGATATTGAAGAACTGAAAAGGTAAAAATAGAACATAAATTATCAAAAATTTGCAACTGGTGAAAACAGCTAATGCTCCTGAGTCTGGAGGAGCTAAAGGAAGGGGTGGGAGAAGGGGCCCTGTGGGATTGAAAACTCAGACCTCTGAGGAGGGAGTCGTGTTAGCCCGCTCAGGCTGTCATGAAAAACTACCAATGACTTGAACATGATGTTCGGCAGGCGGGAGTTCAAGATCAAGGGGACAGCATGGTCGGTTTCTGATGAGAGCTCTCTTCCTGGCTTGCAGATAGCCACCTTCTTGCCATGTGCTCCATGGCCTTTTCTGGGGTGGGTGCTACTGAAGGGAGAGAGAGAGATTCCAATTAAGTCCCCACCTTTATGACCGCATTTAACCTTAATTATCTCCTAAAAACCCAAACTCCAAATACAGTCATATTAGGGGTTATGGCATCAACCTATGATTTTTGAAGGCACACAATTCAGTCCACAGCAGGGATGACAGCTGGCCTGGTGTTGGTACGTCTGAAGTGAGGAGAAGTGAGGCTGGTCTATGAGTGCTGAAAAAAACTGCAAACTGGTATCAACTGCAGCTCCTGGAAAGAACTGCCAGTGTCAGGGGGAAGAAGCAAAGCTGAGTAACATGAACAGG
Organism: Physeter macrocephalus; assembly: GCF_002837175.3. Classification (NCBI taxonomy): domain Eukaryota; kingdom Metazoa; phylum Chordata; class Mammalia; order Artiodactyla; family Physeteridae; genus Physeter; species Physeter macrocephalus. The sequence goes on from NC_041224.1 coordinate 140,553,664, forward strand.
AACAGCATCCTTCCTCCTCAGTTTTTCTAGTCTCCCTCCAGAATCCCCTGGCAAAGCAGAATATAGTTTGCAAAGTCCCATCTCCAGCATCACAAAGCAGAGTATGAAAGGGAGAAATTGCAACTGAGAGGCAAGTGCTAAGTAACTGGCTCATTAGTACTGTGGCAAAGACTGCTGGTAGCTTATTTTTAACATCTATTCTTCCTTTCATTCTTAGTAATAGAACCCTAAATTTATTTGGGAGGCAGGACTCAGTTAAAGGATGTTTCTCAGCCTTCCTTGCAGCTAGATATGGTCATGTGACTATATTTTAGCGAATAAATGTGAGTGAAATGATTATGTGGTGCTTCCAGGAAGTTTTTGTTTTTGTTTTGGGTTTTGGGGGTTTTTGGTTTGTTTTTTGTTTTTTTTTTGCCCTGTCTTTCATCATGCTTCCCAGAATGTAGATGTGCTGGCTGGTGCTATATCAGTTATATTGGGCCATGAGGACAAGAACCACTCTCAAGGATGACAAATGAATTGCGGACTTTGATGATTTTGTGAAGTAACTAGTCCTGGATTGCTAACTTCCAGATTCCTTTTATATGTATAAGACAGATTAAGGTCTATCTCATTTAAGCATTTTAGGGATTTTCTAGTATATGCAGCCCAAACTAATCCTAAGAGAGAGGACACTCAGCTGGCTTGGACAGGCAAATCCACCTTGCTTAAAGGATAATCATCCCATTTCAAACTATTTTCCCTCATGGTACTGGAAATTTTAGTTGATTTTGTTATCAAAAGAATGACTGAAAATCCCTTTATTTAGATATTTAATTAGATTAGAAATCTTTCTCACTTCAAAGTACAAATATTTCTGTGAGAATTAAGGGAACATGAACCATCCATAGCTTAGAGTAGATTTGTTTAATCAGATTGTTGTTTTCTAACCCCTAGCCAAGATCTGTTACACTGAAGATTTGGATGTCTCATGGAAATTGTTACCAATTCTTACAACACACCTACAAGGAAAGATATTGTTATCCTCATTTTACATATGAAGAAACTGAGACTCAGAAAAGCTATGTAGGTAAGGATCCACTGTGAGTAGGTGGTGCTAGGTATTTAAAACACTCGTTTCACTGTACTACTCTGGCACCAACTAGACTGTCATAACTCAATTATATTATGGATTACCTACACTTAGTGAGCTAATATGTGAAACTAACCGCTATCTGTAACACCATTTATATGGTAGAATAAATTTCAAACCACCAGTTGGGGACTGCCCATATTACTAGTGACAAAACTGTCACCAAAATATTTTCCATAGAATTTACAGAATTGTTGCCTAAGCAATGCAGCATGTTCAACTATAAGTCTGATGTCTAGATTAAGCAGAGATATTTCCACTATAAGTGTAACCACTTTAAAATTTATTGCCACAGCTCAGCTATAACTGAATTTCTCAGTAACCCACAGGGTCAATGCACAGTGGCCTCCTGTGGTTCTCACTGCCATGCTGCTTCTCTGAGCCTCAGCTGAGGCTTCCATCTGGCTCAGGCTTTTGAGCTTTCCACCCCAGACCTTTGGGACCTTGCTCATGGCCTTGGCGGCTCCGAGGACTGCAGGCATTCAACTTGCAGCCGCCTTCTACATTCCCTCTTGGGGCATGAGAAAATATTTGAAACTTATCTGTGCCTTGTGCTGGCTTTGCAGAATTCAGAGGGGGCCATGGGAGGTGTCTACTAGCCCAGGCTCTCTCTGCCTAAATATTCAGAACCACTCGGCTGTCACTCTCCTAAATTAGTGTGAGATGCATTGTGAGTTAGTCCCCTTAGCACTCAGGATGGGAAGTGGGGAGCAAAGCCGTTTAGCAGAGGATTTTCAAACCTGCTTGGGCTCTTGGTCTGCCCTGCGCCCAGCAGGGCTTTCCACCCTGGTTGAGGGGTGCGGGTAGAGATGCAGTCGAACAGCAGGCCGGAAAGGCTTGTCACAAGCATCTAGACGCTCCTGATTTCTCTCTCCAGCTTCCCTGCTGCCCAGGAAGTGATCTGATCTCCCTCCTGTGGGGCAAGAAACTGCAGTCAATCCCTATCCTGCATGGCTCTGTGCTCTACCCCAGGCTCTGGCTCACTCTTCCACTCAGCCCTTTTAGAAATCAGAACAAAACCACTTCTCTCTCATACTCTTAGCTTTCACAAATAAAAAATGCTTTGGTTTTATGCCTGCCATGACTTAAAAAAAAAAAAAAATCAGCAAGTCAGTGGAAGCCTTTTTCTCTGTTTCTGCCCTCCCCGTGCAGCCCTGAATGCCCTGTATCCAGTGCATGGAGAGCTGAGGGGCAACAGAGATAATTTTCAGAAAGGAAAACCTCCATTTAAAATCTCTGTATATTATCCCATTACATAAAAAACAGAAACCAGCTTAAGCTATAGGGTGAAGAGAAAAGAAAGGAACTTATTGGCAGAAACCCCACTTGGTTCTCTTTGTACCTGGCTGGCCTCCCTTCTCAGCTTTTGCTGGTTGTTCCTATCTCCCTGGATATGATCACTGGGTAGCCCCAGGGCTGCTTCTCCTTTCTATCTATGCTCCCTGAAGGATTTCTCTCAGGCTCACAGTCTTTCAAGTCCAGCTATACTCAAGAGACTCCTAAATTCATGTCTCTGACTGCAGCTCCATATTCATACAGCCCACCATCTACTTGATGTTATCCTTAAGGCTGTCTGAAAACACGATTGGGGCTTCCCTGGTGGCGTAGTGGTTGAAAGTCCGCCTGCCGATGCAGGGGACACGGGTTTGTGCCCCGGTCCGGGAGGATCCCACATGCCGCAGAGCGGCTGGGCCCGTGAGCCATGGCCGCTGAGCCTGCGCGTCCGGAGCCTGTGCTCCGCAACGGGAGAGGCCACAACAGCGAGAGGCCCGCGTACCACAAAAAACAAAAAACAAAAAACAAACACGATTGAACTTAGCGTGTCCAAAACCAAAGTCCTGATTTCTCTAAATCCTCCCCTTTCCCCCCCATTTCCATTGCCTGTCCCTCTAGTTATCAGGCAGCTGGCTCCCTACTTAGCCCTCTAGAGTTTATTCACACTATAGTCAGGGTGAACATTCTAAAATGTGTTTCCTTTCACTTAACTACTGGGATCAGAGCTCTTTATTGTTTTCTATCTTGCTCAGAGTAAAAGCTGAAGTCCCTATCATTACACTCAAGCTTCCCAAGGCCTCACCCTTGACCACCACACCGACCTCTCCTCTGGCTCCTCTCTCCCTCACCTCACTGCTCCAGAAACACAAATCTCCTGTTTCTCTCTCCTCCTCAGGGCCTTTGCATTTGCTGTTCCCTCTACCTGGAGTGCTTTTTTTCCCCAGATATTTGCATGGCTTACTTACTCACTACACCCAGGTCGCTGCTCAAATGTCATCTTGGAGTGATGCCTTCCCTCTGCATTCTTTATAAGAGACCAGTTTCTTTTCCTTATACCACACTCGCTGTTTTCCTAATCCTGTTTTATTCTTTTCCATTTACTATGCTGTATTTTTACTCTCTGACTTGTTTATTGTCCATCTCCTCACCTGCCGTGCAATGCTCACTAGAGTGCTAGCTTAATGAGAGTGGAGACTTTGTTTTACAGTAATAGCACAGTAATCTCATATTCTTAGCATAAGAACTTATCTGGTATTTATTAGATACTCAATGAATATTTCTTAAAATAAATAAGAGAACAGGCAAAAAAACCAAACCAAACCAGAACAAATTAGGATGTATCAATTAGACATTACTTCATGAAAAATTACTCTAAACTCTGACTTAAAACATGAAAGTATTATTGCTTGTGCACCTATGAGTCAGATGGATGTGTCTACTGATCTGAGCCAGGCTTGGCTGATTTTGGCTAGGTTTGCTCAGAAATTTGTGATCGGCTGCCAGGGCAAATAGGGGCTGGCAGGATCGGAATAGCCTCAGTGCCTCACTCACATGTCTGGTGATTGACTGGTTCTTCACTGGGACTAAGGCGGTGAGTGGGTAACATGTCTCTGATTATCCTAAAGGTTACACTGAACTTGTTGAACTTGTTCTCATAGGAAGCAGAGAAGAGGAAAGAGACAGAGGGAGAGAGAGACAGACAGAAGAAGCGTGGACACTTGTGCATCATTTTGACCACACCCCATTGTTCAGTGCAGGTCAGAAGGTCATCCCAGATTCAAAGGATAGGGAAACATATTCCATCACTGGAGGAGCTACAAATCATACTGGGAAGAGGGTGGGTCCAGAGAGGGGTGAGAATTGCTGCTATTTACACAAATCGTTTTGCCACGTGTCTCTTACAGAATCCAAGGACGAGTTTAACAACAAGGCCTAGGGAGGCTTAATGTTCAGCTGTGGAACTCAGAGACATTCTTTCTAAATTTTTGACTTTAAAGTAACTCTGTTTCCAATTCCCAGATTCTGAATCTCATAGTTCAAATTCTAGATTCCCAGGGGAAATAATTGGCCTAGCTTGGGCCAGGAGTTCCTCTTGGCCCTTCCTTGTTCCAATTCACATTGGCTAGAAGGGAGGATTAAATTTAGGCCCTGTGGATCAGGGGCAATTCCCAAAGAGGTGGAAATTATCAGGGAAATTAGAGGAGAATCCCCAAAAGGATCTATCACAACATCTAAATATAAGTTTTTGAAAACCTAACATTTAAAATTTATTGCCTTTAAAATATTCAGATTTCCATGAAATATGTGGAAGAGATTTCTGTGAAGAGAGCCTTGCTAGGGGGCTCTGTTAGATTTGATATAATCTGTAAGAGACATTGAAAATATTTAAATAAATTGAATTACCAACTAACAAAAGATGGTTCTAGGCTAATATGGCATAAAGCTTACAGTATTATCCATATTTCTCTTGCTTTTATTTGGATATGTGTGATACCTTTCTCATTTTTCGTTAAATTGGCTTTGTTGAGTTTTCCTTTAGTATTGGACTTGGCTTATTGGGTTCTGAATTTATGAGGCAAAGAAATGAAGAAAACAATAATGAAAGATATTAGGTGTCTTAGTTTTCTATTGCTGCTGTAACAAATTGCCACAGCTTTAGTGTCTTAAAACATTTATTTTAGTAAATTCTAGAGGTCAAAAGTCCAAAATGGGTTTCACTGGGATGAAATCAAGAAGTTGGCAAGAATCGAGTTCCTACTTGAGACTCTAGGGGAAAATCCATTTCCTTGCCTTTTTCCAACTTCTAAAACCATCTGCATTCCTTGGCTCTTGGTCCCTTATTCAAATCACTCCAACCTCTGCTTCTGTTGCCATCACATCTCCTTCTCTGACTCTGACTCTCTTATAAAGGACTCTTGTGATTACATTGGGCCCACTGAGATAATCCAAGATAATCTCCCCGTCACAAGGTCTTTAATTAAATCTGCAACATCCCTTTAGCCATGTAAGGTAACATATTTACAGGTCCTGGGGATTTGGACCTGGACATCTTTGGGGGGCCATTATTCTTCCTACCACACTAGGTAAATATAAAAACCAGACCAATCCATCCTTGAGTCATGTAGAGTCTATATTTTTCCAAATATAGAAGGTTCTTACTCATGAAGTCTTTATGGATCATTGGGGTCTTCAACAAGTAGGGGTTATACCTATGCATATTTAATTGTCTCCTCAAACCCTCAGAAATAGGAGTAAAGTAGAATTTGTTATTAATTTGATATCATTATATTATTGCAGAAGTAGTAACATTTCCAAGTATGCATTTCATTATCTGGTAATTGTTGTTAAACCACTCAATTGCTGTGTGGTTCATAAATTATTCCACAGCATTGACAGGCAGAATTGCCACTGTTGTCAAGTCTTTAAGACCCTTTTTCATTTTTGGCTGAGTACTTTTGCTTTAGCTTTCTTGATGCATCACTGAGAATCTTAATTCTTCATAAAATTTTAACCCTGCATCTGAATCTTCCCGAGAGACCAGCTCTACACAAGCTCCTTACCAGTACCTCTGGGCCTCTGCTTCTGGGTCATTATGGCGCTCTGTGGGTCCTCAATAATCTTGCAGACAGTTTGTCTGGCTTGAAAACATTCATTACAATTTAATTCACATTAAACTGGCCTCCAGGTACTAATGTGACGCTTAGAGGAATCTTGCTAAACTAGTTACTTTTCACAGAATACCTGCTTTATATACAATTATGTGTTGCAAAGTATCTGGAGAAATTTAGTCCTCCCTTGAGGACTTTGTTCTGCCCTTTAAAATCCACCTTGTCCTTTAAGGGCCACCTAGAATCTCTTTCTAGGAAACAGTCCTGTCAAATTCCCATTCTCCTGATTGCGGCACTTGGTGAGGTTCAATTGCCAATGATTTGGCCACCCCAATTCCAGTGTGTACGGGGCTGGGGGGGCTTGGGGGTTGGTTTCCCCACACCATCAAGCAATCCTCTGACACAGCTAGGTGTCCTGCAATTCAGCTCAATTCTAATACTCACCACCTGTGGAGAGCCTGAAGGAGAGAGAGCACCATATTCCACAGGTTAAGGGCTCAGTCCTACAAGACTAACCCCTCCCTCCACTTATTTTCTATTCTCTATTTCTATTTAACATCTTTATTGGAGTATAATTGCTTTACAGTGGTGTGTTAGTTTCTGCTTTATAACAAAGTGACGAAGTGAGAGATTGGCATGGACATATATACACTACCAAACGTATGGTGGATAGCTAGTGAGAAGCAGCCGCATAGCACAGGGAGATCAGCTAGGTGGCTAGTGACCACCTAGAGGGGTGGGATAGGGAGGGTGGGAGGGAGGGAGATGCAAGAGGGAAGAGATATGGTAACATATATATATGTATAACTGATTCACTTTGTTGTAAAGCAGAAACTAACACACCATTGTAAAGCAATTATACTCCAATAAAGATGTTAAAAAATAAAAAAACAAAAAAAAGCAAAAAAGAGTGAATCAGTTATATATATATATACATATATACATATATACACATATGTATATGTTCCCATATCTCTTCCCTCTTCCATCTCCCTCCCTGCCACCCTCCCTATCCCACCCCTCTAGGTGTGCACAAAGCACCGAGCTGATCTCCTGTGCTATGTGGCTGCTTCCCACTAGCTATCTATTTTATGTTTGGTAGTGTATATATGTCCATGCCCCTCTCTCACTTTGTCCCAGCTTACCCTTCCCCCTCCCCATATCCTCAAGTCCATTCTCTAGTAGGTCTGTGTCTTTATTCCCATATTTGCCCCAGGTTCTTTTTTTTTGTGGTATGCGGGCCTCCCTCTGCTGCGGCCTCTCCCGTTGCGGAGCACAGGCTCCGGACGCGCAGGCCCAGCGGCCATGGCTCACGGGCGAACCCGGTCCCCCTGCCTCCGCAGCCGGACGCACAACCACTGCGCCACCAGGGAAGCCCCTGCCCCTAGGTTCTTCATGACCTTTTTTTTTTTTTCTCTTAGAGTCCATATATATGTGTTAGCATACGGTATTTGTTTTTCTCCTTCTGACTTACTTCACTCTGTATGACAGACTCTAGGTCCATCCACCTCACTACAAATAACTCAATTTCGTTTCTTTTTATGGCTGAGTAATATTCCATTGTATATATGTGCCACATCTTCTTTA
>NC_041224.1:140561858-140562826 GCF_002837175.3 Physeter macrocephalus
TTTTTTTTTTAAACATCTTTATTGGAGTATAAATGCTTTACAATGGTGTGTTAGTTTCTGCTGTATAACAAAGTGAATCAACTGTACATATACATATATCCTCATGTCTCCTCCCTCTTGCATCTCCCTCCCACCCTCCCTATCCGACCCTTCTAGGTGGACACAAACCACCTAGCTGATCTCCTAGATTAATCCTTTGTCAGTTGCTTCATTTGCAAATATTTTCTCCCATTCTGAGGGTTGTCTTTTGGTCTTGTTTATGGTTTCCTTTGCTGTGCAAAAGCTTTTAAGTTTCATTAGGTCCCATTTCTTTATTTTTGTTTCTATTTCCATTTCTCTAGGAGGTGGGTCAAAAAGGATCTTGCTGTGATTTATGTCATAGAGTGTTCTGCCTATGAGTTTGATAGTGTCTGGCCTTACATTTATGTCCTTAATCTATTTTGGGTTTATTTTTGTGTATGGTGTTAGGGAGTGTTCTAATTTCATACTTTTACATGTACCTGTCCAGTTTTCCCAGCACCACTTATTGAGAGGCTGTCTTTTCTCCACTGTATATTCTTGCCTCCTATATCAAAGATAAGGTGACCATATGTGCGTGGGTTTATCTCTGGGCTTTCTATCCTGTTCCATTGATCTATATTTCTGGTTTTGTGCCAGTACCATACTGTCCTGCTTACTGGAGCTTTGTAGTATAGTCTGAAGTCAGGGAGCCTGATTCCTCCACTCCATTTTCCTTTCTCAAGAATGCTTTGGCTATTTGGGATCTTTTGTGTTTCCTACAAATTGTGAAATTTTTTGTTCTAGTTCTGTGAGAAATGCCAGTGGTAGTTTGATAGGGATTGCATTAAATCTGTAGATTGCTTTGCGTAGTAGAGTCATTTTCACAATGTTGATTCATCCAATCCAAGAACATGGTATATCTCTCCATCTATTTGTATCATCTTTAATTTCTTTCATCAGTGTCTTAT
>NC_041224.1:140564503-140565262 GCF_002837175.3 Physeter macrocephalus
ATCCTGGATAATATTCCATGAGCACTTGAGAAAAATGTGTATTCTGTTGTTTTTGGATGGAATGTCCTATAAATATCAATTAAGTCCATCTTGTTTAATGTATCATAAGGCTTCTGTTTCCTTATTTATTTCCATTTTGGATGATCTGTCCATTCGTGAAAGTGGGGTGTTAAACTCCCCTACTATGAATGTGTTACTGTGGATTTCCCCTTTTATGGCTGTTAGTATTTGCCGTATGTATTGAGGTGCTCCTATGTTGGGTGCATAAATATTTACAATTGTTATATCTTCTTGGATCGATCCCTTGATCATTATGTAGTGTCCTTCTTTGTCTCTTGTAATAGTCTTTATTTTAAAGTCTATATTTTCTGATATGAGAATTGCTACTCCAGCTTTCTCTTCTTTTGTGTTTCTTGCCTAGAGAATTTCCTTTTGTATTTGTTGTAAAGTTGGTTTGGTGGTGCTAAATTCTCTCAGCTTTTGCTTGTCTGTAAAGTTTTTAATTTCTCCATCCAATCTGAAGGAGGTCCTTGCTGGGTAGAGTAATCTTGGTTGTAGGTTTTTCTCCTTCATCACTTTAAATATGTCCTGCCATTCCCTTCTGGCTTGCAGAGTTACTCCTGAAAGATCAGATGTTAACCTTATGGGGCTTTTCCCTTGCTGCTTTTAATATTTTTTCTTTGTATTTAATTTTTGATAGTTTGATTAATATGTGTCTTGGCGTGTTTCTCCTTGGATTTATCCTGTATGGGACTCTGT
>NC_041224.1:140566207-140566925 GCF_002837175.3 Physeter macrocephalus
GAAGGAAGGAAGGAAGGAAAGAAAGAAAGAAAGAAAGAAAGAAAGAAAGAAAGAAAGAAAGAAAGAAAGAAAGAAAGAAAGAAAGAAAGAAAGAAAGAAAGAAAGAAAGAAAGAAAGAAAGAAAGAAAGAAAGAAAGAAAGAAAGAAAGAAAGAAAGAAAGAAAGAAAGAAAGAAAGAAAGAAAGAAAGAAAGAAAGAAAGAAAGAAAGAAAGAAAGAAAGAAAGAAAGAAAGAAAGAAAGAAAGAAAGAAAGAAAGAAAGAAAGAAAGAAAGAAAGAAAGAAAGAAAGAAAGAAAGAAAGAAAGAAAGAAAGAAAGAAAGAAAGAAAGAAAGAAAGGATAAAATACAATAAAGATAAAATAAAGTTATTAAAATAAAAAATAATTATTAAGAAAAAACATTGTTTTTTAAATGTTAAAAACGGACGGACCGAACCCTAGGTCAAATGGTGAAAGCGAAACTATACAGACAAAATCTCACACAGAACCATACACATAAACAGTCACAAAAAGAGGAAAAGGGGAAAAAATAATCTATCTTGCTCCCAAAGTCCACCTCCTCAATTTGGGATGATTCCTTGTTTATTCAGGTATTCCACAAATGCAGGGTACGTCAAGTTGATTGTGGAGATTTAATCCGCTGCTCCTGAGGCTGCTGGGAGAGATTTCCCTTTCTCTTCTTTGTTCGCACAGCTCCCGGGGTTCAGCTTTGGATTTGG
>NC_041224.1:140566935-140569585 GCF_002837175.3 Physeter macrocephalus
GTGTGGATAGTGACCTGTGCTCGCACACAGGCCTCTTGGTGGCGGCAGCAGCAGCCTTAGCGTCTCATGCCATCTCTGGGGTCCGCGCTGATAGCCGCGGCTCGCGCCCTTCTCTGGAGCTCCTTTAAGCGTCGCGCTTAATCCCCTCTCCTCGCGCGCACCAAGAAACAAAGAGGGAAGAAAAGGTCTCTTGCCTCTTCGGCAGCTCCAGACTTCTCCCGGACTCCCTCCCGGCTAGCCGTGGCGCACTAACCCCTTCAGGCTGTGTTCACGCAGCCAACCCCAGTCCTCTCCCTGGGATCCGACCTCTGAAGCCCGAGCCTCAGCTCCCAGCCCCCGCCCGCCCCGGCAGGTGAGCAGACAAGCCTCTCGGGCTGATGAGTGCTGGTCGGCACCGATCCTCTGTGCGGGAATCTCTCCGCTTTGCCCCCCGCAACCCTGTGGCTGCGCCCTCCTCCGCGGCTCTGAAGCTTCCCCCTTCCGCCACCCGCAGTCTCCGCCCGCAAAGGGGCTTCTAGTGTGTGCTCTCCACTATTTTCAAACAGCTAGAAAATGCAGTTTCAGGACTCAAATCCAGGACCTTTAAAAAATTTTTAATTTATTTATTTTTGGCTGCGTTTGGTCTTCGTTGTGGCGTGCGGGCTTCTCATTGCATTGGCTTCTCTTGTTGCGGAGCACGGGCTCTAGGCACGCGGGTTTCAGTAGTTGTGGTTCACGGGCTCTAGAGTGCAGGCTCAGTAGTTGTGGCACACGGGCTTAGTTGCTCCACGGCATGTGGGATCTTCCCAGAGCAGGGATCGAATCCGTGTCCCCTGCATTGGCAAGCGGATTCTTAACCACTGCGCCACCAGGGAATTCCCGAATCCAGGACTTTTTGAATCTAAAATCTGGGCTATATTCTATGTCAACTTCTAGTGAAACAATGGAATGTTTACATTCCAGCCTAAGTTGCTTTGCAAATTGCTACCTGGTCGTCTCACTCACCCTGGGAAATTCATTTATGGGACAGAATACTTGCAGTCATAAAGTGCATTTATTTTATACATTTATACATTTGTTTATTTATTTTATGATGTCTTTTCTTCAAAACTAGATTATAATCTGTTGGTGAGCAGAGATAATGGCTTCCTTCTCTTTAAAGAGTAAATTGCTCCTTGCCTGGAAATTTGCAGAGTAAACACTCCACTTTATGCAGAAAAAAATGAAATAAGTAGCATGCACATAAACGTGAGAAGTAAGTGTCCTAAAGTGCCAATTAGTTTTCATCTTTGAGGGCTGCCGGGATCACAGATGAGAAGCATAGGATCAATGAGCAATGCTCCTATGGGGCTGCCCGGTATCATACCTGTTGTCTTCATGTAATTTAGTTCTCCTTTTCACTCCCAAAGGGTCCTGGTTTAGGTAACAAATGATCACCCTAACTCTGTGGGTGCAGGAAAGGAAATGGGCAGTATATGTGCGATGTGTTTGTCATCCCATGCTGTTTTACTTCTATAAATGTTGTAAGAATCCAAGGGACAGGGTCAACTTACAGGGAGAAGGGTCTACACAGTAGAGATGAGCTAGCTGGACTCCAGCAATGCAACAGAGATGAAAGCAAAGTCTATGTATATGGGCTGGAAAAGAGGAGGACTGGGTGGGCACCCGAATGACTAGTACTCATCACAGGTATGATGGATCCTGGGCAAAACACTGTTACAATATGTGACTTTCCCTAAAGATGAAATTAGGAGTCACTCCAGAACTGGCCAGTATCTGAGCCTCAATATTCCAGTCTTTGGTGATTTCAGCTGAGAAGGTGTGGGAAGAAAAGTTGCACAAATAGAGCATTTCTTCTCTAGGGTTTGGGTAGCTGGAGAGATTCAGAACCTACAAGCTTCTAGAACACCAGCAGATATCATATGACTCAGTCATTTAGACTAAATAGATAGCAAGAATTCACTGACTATTTGCATTCAGAAACTACACAGAGAGAACAAACAAGTAACAATTCTGTTTTACTATCTCTTCCATAAATCATGGGTGAAGAGGTCAGTGACTGTTTGCACTGAACATACAAACTGTCCACTGAGTTTCCGTTAGAGTTGATATACAGAATAGCATGGTGATGAAGAGCTTTGGGTCTGAGGAGAGAGACAGATCTAGATTTGAGTCTCAGATCTCCATTTACTAGCTGTGTGACACTGGACAAATAACCCAACCTCAAAGCCTCAGGATCCTCATCTGTGAAATGGGGAAAATCAGAATGGTGACCACAGAGGGTTCTTGCGAAGATTCAACAAGGTAACAGAGAGCCTGGCATATACAAAGTGCTCAATAGATGCCAGTAATGTCACTTATGTTAAAGACAATAGTTTCCTCTCTTTATTCACACTGACCAGTGTAGTGTCCTGTCTCCATGGGACTTGCCCAGACCCCCTGTGCCCCTCCATTGCATATGATGTGAAGGTCCCTTAGACATGGCAGCTTGCATTGTGATCTGAGGCTCTGGTCAGTCAAGAAGTACTCAGCGGGCTTCCCTGGTGGCGCAGTGGTTGAGAGTCCGCCTGCCGATGCAGGGGACACGGGTTCGTGCCCCGGTCCGGGAGGATCCCACATGCCGCGGAGCGGCTGGGCCTGTGAGCCATGGCCGCTGAGCCTGCGCGTCCGG
>NC_041224.1:140569648-140582767 GCF_002837175.3 Physeter macrocephalus
TGTGCTCCGCAACGGGAGAGGCCACAACAGTGAGAGGCCCGCGTATCGCAAAAAAAAAAAAAAAAAAGCACTCAGCACTGCCAAACAGCTGGGAAGTGTCCTGGGTATGCATGGGAACTGGCCTCAGGGAGAATTGTTTTGGCGGTAAAGAAGTTGCTATTTTGGCTTTCTCACAGCAGCGATTCACTGATGGCACAGAAGGAGCGTTTTTGTCCATTCCTTTTGCAGATACATTCCAGCTGTTTTCTTCTAACTGCTCTTGTTCCCCACCCTTAGATAGCCAGAATGTTTCTCTTAGATATATTTATTTCTTCTTAAAAAAGAGAAGAAAACAATAAGAAAGGGAAGGGTGACTCTAGTTACTTCCCCAAAAGTCAGGAGATGTAACTCACCACCCATTCACATTTTATTTTCTCTCCTTTTTTCTCCCTGCACCTCAAAGCTCTGGGTGACAGGTGGCAAGAGCACCCTGTCAGCCATGGACGCATGCCACAGCCATTTTCCCTTGTGACAGCTCATAAAATGCTGCATAATCATTTCTGTGTGAATATGTATGAGAAAATACTGAAACAATGTCAAGTAAATCAAGAAAAAGGCATCTGTTCCCCTGTATGAGTCTGCAATGGGTCCCATTGGCTCGAGCCTCGGCTGGAAACAATGTAGAGACTGATGCTACCCTAGGTGAGTGGTACTGAGCTCATAGGTCAGGGTAAGGCGGAGTTTCTTCGGTTGCTGCAGCCTTCCGCACCTAGTCTTTCCCATTGTCCAATAAGCTAGAGATTTCATTTCAGATATATTTTTTTCTTAAGTTTGGGAAGTCAGAGAAATGGTCAAGGAAGATGTGATCTCAGGGTGGCCTCAGATTCATTTCTCTTCCCTTGCTCTGCTCTCTATGGCAGTGGGGCTGACCCCTGCCTACAGGCTGATTCCCAGCCTCCTGCGTCCGCTGGCTTCTGGCTTTGGGCAACGTGAGAACTGGTGAGTGGTTGGGGGTTGCAGGAGGAAGGGAAGGGAGCACACAGGATTGCTCTCTGCTTTGGGTGTTTCTTCAGCATGGCTGCATATCCCCTGTGGCTCATTTCCCCCCCGGACAGGTCCATTGAGGTGCCAGCTACTGTCCTGTGACCTTGGCTCTGGGCTCTGAAAACCCCACAACAGCCTTTGGCTCTCTCTGCCATTGTTCATCTCCGGTTGCCATGCTACCTCCTGTTTGGCTTCCAGCTCTTTTGTCACTCTTGTACCCAATTCCCTGCATTGATTTCTCTTTATTAAAAAATGGTAAAGCGGTTTCCTTGTTGGCCCCTGACTGCTACATGTAGGCAGTTGGGAGGAAATCAGGCATAGTTAAATACTTTTCAAACAGTGAACACAGTCAATGTTTGTTTCTAGATTACCTTGGAAATAAGTCAACTTACTTAATGCAAACATTTGGAGGCCATTATCATTAGACCTCTGCTGTGTGAACGATGTACAGCCATTTTAAAATTTGAAAATCAAAGAAAGTGTACGAGATATTTCATGGGAAAAGACGAAAAGGGCTCCCAGCATCTCCCTTTACCCTGTTTTTCAGAACTCATGGGCACTGCCTGCCTTACTTCTTCCTGTCCCTTGCTCTCTGTGGAGAAAAAGGGCAAGGCCTGGGCAGATGTGGGCAAAGGGTGCTGGAACTGCTCGGGTTCTTTTGTTCCTGCGCCTCAAGGCCTGAGTGAGTGAAACAGATCTGTTTGTGCCAGGAGCACTATATGTTGTGGTAAGCAGCTCTCTCTTTTTATTTCTTGGCTCCATCAAGTCCTCAGTCTGTTGGAGTCTGAGGTTTTGGTAAAAATGCAAAAACATACTTTCTATTATGATCTGCAGTTTTTCAGAGGAGAACCCTCATAAATGTTCAATACAGCTTTTATACACAGGATGCGTAAAGTGCAGTAAATATACACACAGTCATTTGTGCTTTGCTGCTCTGAAAAGCGTGCTTTAAAAACTAGAATTTCAAAGCAGCCTACTCGAGGACATTTAATTCCACCTGGGACGTGGGTGGTGTGAGACCTAGTGTCGGCTCAGATGCTGTATTGAATTCATGCAGATTTAGCCACAAGGAAGGAATTCACAGCAAACCAGCTTCTTAGTAGAGTTCCAATAAAATCAGAAGCATCCAGGCCAGTTATAAAACAAGGCCTTCATTTATAGAAGAAAAGTGTTATAGAGAGTGATATTCAACTGCTGAAGAAGCCGTACTGATTCATTTGATAACAGCAGCCTGTTGGAATTTTCTGGGCTCTTTACATGTCCCCAAACCTTCTCAATGAACAAAACGGATGTATAAGTTGTGTTACGTATTTGTTAACCAAAATGAGCTATTCCCCACGTTATCCAAAAAGACGTATGTGTAAATAAAAAGATGTTATTTCAAAGAGTCACTTGTAGATTTAAAAAAATTGTTTCTCACTCCGTAACTTAAGAGGCACAGAATACCACACAATTTGAGCAAGGGCTTTTGTAGTTACACTGATTAAAATGCTTCAGTTAGTAGGCTGCTTGTGTGACAGGATGATTTGTTGAGACATTATTTTTCCCTTTTCTCTAGTTTCAAGCAGAAAGGCAGTTTTCTATGTTCTCTTGACACGCGGGATGTTCCTGTCTGGTGCCAACAGTCTTACCTCATTAACGTGGTTATGTCAGGGGGTGTGTGTGGGCAGCAGGGCAAGTGTGCTCTCCTTCTAACTGGCATATCTGCTACTGTGCATCCTCCTGTAAAGTGGGGAGACAAAGGCAATTCCCGTGGCACCGTTTCTGGAACTGAAACGCACAATGGTAGTTTATGGGATGAAGAAAGTAAGGTCAAGAAAAGCTAAGTAACTTGCTCAATGTTACACAGATAGTAAGTGGTATAGCCAGGATTTGAAACCTTATAATAAATAAAAAATAAATATGAAATACTAATGTTAGCTAGGATGTTACTATTATTGTTATCTCTCTATATTAGCCCTGTGACCCTGAGTTCCATCCCTGCAACTCAGTTTCCCTCATGTATTCCATGAACATATTAACACTTTTTGGCATGTGGAGAGCTGATACGTGCAGATCAGAAAATCATGTGTGTATTTAAACATAGTCATTGCTTAAAGTACTCCATCAACTCTATTCCATTTCCTTGTCCTCATTTCCCGTAATCAAATAATACATCAGGCTACCATAATATTTCCTAAGCTACCGTCTAAACCTACCACTTTCATACTGTCCTCTCTCCTTTGTTACGTCCCCATCTCATTCTCCTGCTCCTTGCCTGTCCCCTCCCTTCACACATAATTCCTGGTGGGATGGTTGGTGGGAGAGAGAGTCCCCCATTACACTGCTTCTGCCAGCGACAATCCTGAATTTTTATTGTCATTTGGTTTTTTTAACTTGTTTATTTATAACAGCCTAATTGAAATATAATCCCCATGCCACAAAATCCATCCCTTCAAAGTGTACAGTTCAGAGGGGTTTAGTGCATTTAGAGTTGTGCAACCATAACCACTATTTAATTTTAAAATATTTTCATCACCCCCAAAAGAAACCCCATACAATCCTACATTTTATAAAATATTGTGGAAGATATCTGAGACAATGGTGATTGCAATTACACATGGTTATCAGGTAATCTACAGAACAAATACTTTTTAAAACCAAGCAGTAGAGTTGTTTGTTTATGTAAGTAAAACAACCTAGAATGGAAAGCTCAGGTTCATATCATATGTCCCAGCAATTTTATCTCCGGTAATATGCGAAATGGAAATGTAAGACTATGGGAATCAGAAGATAGGTATAAGAAAGTTCTTAGCAGCATTATTTATAATAGCCTTAAACTGAAAAACAACCAAACGCTCATCAACAATGGAATGGATAAATAAATTGTGGTATATTCATAGAATTAAATGCAACGTAGGAATAAAAATTTTTTAAAACTACAGCCATATGCACCAGCATGTACAGATTTCACAAAAATAGAATTGCACCAAAGAACAGAAAATACATACTATATTATTCCTTTGATATGAAGTTCCCAAACAGGCGAAAAAGAAACTATGTTGTATTTACTCATATACAGTATATGCTAGAGTAAAAGTACAAAGAAAAACAGGGAATGATGACTATAAATGTCAGTACGGTGATTTGCTTTGGTGAGGAGTGAGGTGGGTGTATCTGGGGTGCTATTTTATTTCTTTATTGGGGTAATGGCTATGTCGGTATATGCATTATGCTATTTTATTAAGCTGCATGTTTACCTTTTATGGACTTTTCAGTACATGTATTTAAAACATTTCAAAAAAGTAAATAATAATAATGAAGGCAGCATGGGGGTTCTAGTTGGTTGGCCTTATACAACTGATAAATGAGCCAACACTTAACCTGATGTTAACAACCTAGATGTCAGGGAGAGTGAGGAAAAGCTATCAAGGAGTCTCATAGGGAGGGCCAGCCTTACAAAGCCTAAGCCACCAAGAAAGGGATAAATTGCATCCCAGGCCAGTGTTTTCAAGCTATGCTCCTGAAGCCTGAGGAGCTCTGTGCAGATGCCCAGGGATTGCCTTGGCCAAGAAAGGAATGGGCAGGGCTTCTGGATTTCTATCCTTTTTCAAAAGCAGCTCTACTTATATCTGTTTTATAGTCTTTGGTATTGTCGACTGAAAAAACAATGCAGAACCTAAAAGTTGAGAATTATGTTTTTTATCTGGCAGGCAAGACTGAGGACTTAAGCCCAGAAGACAGCCTGTCAGACAGCTCTGAGGGACTGCCCTGAAGAGGTAAGGGAGGAGCTGGTATATATAGGAGCTTTACAACAAAAACCAGGTAGTGGGACCATCAAAAGATTACTGTTAATGAAAGAAAACCAGACATCTCAAGTAAATGATTCTAGTGTGCTTTTCTATGCATAGGAGGATGCAAGAGTCTGGGCTCACTGAAATCATTCCTTTGATATGCACCTTAACTCTCTAGGGCCAGTAGCCTGCTTTTCTCCATCCTGAATCCCTCAGGATGCACAGTTGGGGGTGGCTACAATGGCTGATGGCTTGATGGCTGCAACATCCTTTGTTTACCGATATGGCAGGCAACAGTTTTCATCCCCCATATATAGTTTCCCTTGAAGAAAGAGTTCTTGTCTTGAAACCCACTGCTAAAGTGTCTATCAACATTTTAAATGTGCACACTCTTCCGAGGAATTCTTTCTCAAGGAATCTGTTATACAGAAATATTGTAAAATGTGCAAATATACATGTATGAAGGTGTTCTCCATGAGATTTTTAGTAATAGTAAAAAAAACCAACAACCAAGGTGTTCATTAATTCAATGTATTATTGTGTGTCCATATATGGAAAACTATTAAGCCATCACGACAGAATGCAGCACACCTAGGTTAGTTTTGCTCAGCCCTCTAACAGCCAGTGACTCCTCTTTGTAATGAATATTTTTTAGTGACCTCTTTACTATTGAAAATGAAATTCATAAATAATATAACCTTCTTATACAATTATATTTTTAGAAACCAATATACTGTTTTAATTAAAATGTGAGGTAGAAATATAAGAAAAACAACTTATGTATTAATATCTATGATGATTGATGTTATGAGTCATTTTGACTGGGCCAGAAGGTGCCCAAGTATTTGGTCAAACATTACTCTGGATGTGTCTGTGAGTGTGTTTTTTAATGAGATTAACATATAAATCAGTAGACTGAGTGACAAAATTGTGCTCTCTAATGTGGGTGGGCCTCATCCAATCAGTTGAAGGCTTGAATAGATCAAAAAGGCTGACCTCTTTCTGAGTAAGAAGCAATTCTTCCTGCTTGGCTGCCTTTAAACTAGGACATGGTTTTGTTCCTGCTTCAAACTGGAACTGAAACATCAGCTCTTCCTGGTCTTCAGATTGAAACTGCACCATTGGCTCTTCTTGGTCTCCTGCTTCCCAACTTACCCTGCAGATCTTGGGACTCTTCACCTTCCATAATCATGCAAATCAATCGCTTATAATAAATCTCTTCATATTATTCAGGAGAAGCCTGATTAATACAATATCTATTTAATTATGTAAATCTTCAGGCACAATGAAATTAGCAGGTAAGATAGTACTGTCAGTGCTTTGAGGCAAAATCTACAAATGCAGACCAACACAGCTGCATCAGTATAATTCAAACAAAAGAAAATGCAAACTTCCCTCACTTTACAGTAATTGTATTTCCTGAAAACTTCAGGAAATGCATGTCTATTGAAACTATGCAAAAAATACTTTGTGTTCACCAACATTAGGTTCTTGCCTCAAATAAGTATGAATCAGTTTTCCACCTACATAAATGACTGGTGAGAATATTCAAAGGTCGTGCAAAAGGCTGAACAGTGTTTCACTGTGTGGGACCAGTATGAATGCTGCCCACTCAATGCCTGTAGCATCCTCCAATCACCAGAAACCCAAACCACCACCATCATGTATTTCCATATGGGCAGTACGGCCTTCAGTGAGAACCACTGATCCTTAGGGAAACTTTCCAAGATATTAATAGTGTGTTTGTGTGTGTGTGTGTGTGTGTGTGTGTGTGTGTGTGTGTATAAATAATTATGTACCATATCTGTTCCCTAGGGCTGCCATAAAAAATTACATAAACTTGGTGGCTTAAATCAACAGAAATTTATTCTCTTACTGTTCTGGAGGCCAGAAATCTGAGATCAAGGTGTCAGCAGGATTGGTTCCCTCCAGAGGCTCTGAGGGAGAATCTGTTCCATGCCTTTTTTCAGGTTCTGGTGGCTGCAGACAATCTTTAGTGTTCCTTGGCTTAGAGATACATCGTTCTCGTTTCTGCCCTGTCTTCACATGGCTTTCTCTCTGTGTGTCTGTGTCTTCTTTTCTGTCTCTTATAAGGGAACTCCTCATTGAATTTAGGGCTCTCTCTCTTCCAGGATTATGTCATCTCAAGCTCCTTACCTTAATCACATCTGCAAAGTCCCTATTCCATATAGGATCATATTCTGAGGTTCCAGGTGGATGTGAATAGTTTATTGCAATAATTTTCATCACTTAAGAAATCTCTCTTCTTTGCATAAGTAAAGGACAAGTAGATTGTGAGCAGATATACTGCACTGGGAGTCTTTTTTTTTTTTTTTTTAATCAGCTAATGCCTATTTAGAGAACTACTTAATGAGAATTAAACTTGGGTGTGGCAGAACTATTGTTTTGTATTTTTATGCTTTGTGTGCGTTTAAGGAGAAAGGATCTCCAACTCACTGAGAAGGACACCTTGTCCTGACCCTGGGGAAGAAAACACAACTCTGACTTTTAAAGGGACAACCAGGATGGAAGGAAGGGCCAGCAGGCATTGTCAATAGAAGAGCAACC
The DNA here is from genome assembly GCF_002837175.3 of Physeter macrocephalus. Classification (NCBI taxonomy): domain Eukaryota; kingdom Metazoa; phylum Chordata; class Mammalia; order Artiodactyla; family Physeteridae; genus Physeter; species Physeter macrocephalus. The sequence goes on from NC_041224.1 coordinate 140,577,013, forward strand.
AGTCTTCCTGCTGCAGGATCAGAGCTGCCATTGCTGGGGCATCCCAGCAGAAAACACCTGTGAAAAATGATAGCTTTTCTTTGGAACTTGTAGGTAAGGAAAAAAAAATTGTTTGTACCAATCAACTAGTACAAGTGCCGAATAAGCTGGTTCAAAACTGGGGCAATTGTATATGGCATTATTTGGAATAGGGAAAATTTTAAACTGGAAAAGGGAAAAACATGCAGTGCTGGGGCAGTTACTCTCTTTGAGTTTTGAAACTAATAGATTTTTTTTCCATGGTTCATTTCCTGCTTATCTGTGTACCGCAGCACATACCTCCCCCATCAAAAGTGACTTCAAAACAAACACATGCCAGGGCAGTTTTGGAATCAAAAGTACAGGTACAACGTGATGCTGAAAGGCAAATATATATTCTCGGGATCTTAATTTGCTTTCCATTTTCCATGCTTTGGTGAATGAATGTAGTTGGGTTATTTTAAAATTATTTCCAAGGAGTCTTTTTAAAATATTTAAGCTATAGAGTTCAAAGTGCGTATACCATTTCAATTCTGCTAAAATAAACCATAACCATGTGAACTTGAAAATTTCTAGACTTTCATTTTGATGTTGATTATTTATTAAGAAGTCAAATAGTCATCTATTTAATCAAAGGGCATTTGCTTCAAATTGCTTCCATCCATTGTCCTTACCATGAAAGACTGATTGTGCTTTGAACTAGGCTCTTACTTTTTTTTTTATTAAGGGAGAGATAAAGAAAAATTCTTATAAAAGAAACTTCACATCAAAGAATCAGCTTCTTAAACCATTCTCCTTTTATACATGTTGGCTACATGCCTACATCTGTTCATAAATTGATACGTAGTCTTGATTTATGTACATTTGACGTTACTGAACATTTTTAAAATAAAAATATCAATAGATTGGAAAATGAACTTGAGATAAGGAATTGCATAGAAAAGGCTGTGGGTTATCGTTATTTGTTTTCTTATATTTTTGCATTAGGTTTATCATAACCTTCTGTTTAATCTTAGATTGAGTTTTTAATAATTTGTTAACAAATAAAAATACAGTCAGAAGTAGCCAAAACTAAGATATGAGAAAGTACCAGAAATCCAGGATTGACTACAATATTTACTATAAACACCTTAATTAACCCATTTTTGGTTATGCCCGATTAGACTCCAGAACCTCATCTTAGATAACAGTAGAGATAAAAGAGAGATTGGCCACACACTACATATAGGGATGCAAAAGAGAGGAATAGTGATTATTTTTTTTCCTTCCTGACAACTCAGGAGAAGGGGAATTTTGAGAATTGAGACCAAGGTAAGAGATGAATGGGAAAAAAAGTAAGAAATTCCTTGTGGCAGAGAAGGGCCAGTGGACTTTAAACATGATGACATCTAAAATTAAAATTTAAGTTCTTCCTTTCTCTCTCTTGGAATTTTCCCCATTATCACCAAATCTTTCATATGTCAGATACCTATCATAGCACTGTGATAGGGCTACTTTGTGGAATGGAGGTCTTCAAATTTGGGGCATAGATGCCAAGAGGGCATTGAGGAAGCCAGAAGTGGTAGTGAGATCACTGAAGAAGATGGAGTACTTAACTAGGAGCAGGAATTCAAAACAAAAGGAGACCTTTGAACACAAACACTCTAGTTCAGGGATCCTCAGAAATCCAGGGGAAGGACACAGGTAGCAGTGATGGAATTGCACTGCCCACATCATCATTCAACAGGAACTGTTATGGGTCACGGTTGACTTACAGCTTAGAGCCACATGGCGATCACACCCAACCCGTGCTTCCCTGGCTGCTCCCAGCCACTGACTGAGCCAATGACTGAACATGGTATGGGTGCTTGAACTGGGCCATGCCTGCCTGATGCGGGACACTTCTAATGGTAACCTTTTCTCACCTGTGCTCAAGGGTCACCACCCCTTGCCCCTGACCTCTGGCTCAGGGCAGCCCCACACTAGTGGGGCTCCATCAGTGTTGCCAAGACTTTCTGTGAACTGCCTTGAGGTCTGAGCCTCTTCCTACCCAATCCTTCCTTTCCTCTCTCCTTTGGCAAGAGTCACACCTGCACCTGCACTGCAGCCTGAAGGTTCCCCATACCTGCTCCTGTCCCCTTCCCTTTATCCTTGCCCCAGTAAATCTCGAATGTCTAATACACCTTGGTGTCTGTTTCTTGGAGGTGCTAAATGGAGACAGGTGGTATCAAGAGTGGGGACTGAGAAAGCTGACAGTAAGATTGGGCTTGGGTCTGGCTCACTCACTGTCTGGCCACCACAAAGAACTGTTCCATGAGTGGAGTGGGGAAGGCATGATAAGTCTGTGGCACAAGGTGAGAGCCCACTGAAGATTTCCCCAGCGGCGACCTTGGAAAATGTCCCAGTGGTGAGAAATGCTCTCGACAGTGCGGTGATTCTGGCATGTGAAAGATGCTGGGGACTAATGCCTAGGAAGAGTGGAGTTGCCTTATTATTAACAAGCTATATTGACATCCTGTGATGGGATAATGAGAAATTGAGAGCAGTTAACAAACTATTAAAGGCTAATTGTGAGAGCCAGAGGGCCTCTTTGACAGCTTAAGAAGGGATCTTTATCTTCTGAAATGGAAGAGTAAAAACAGCTGAGTAGCAGAGAGAGTCTATGATAGAGGCAAGAGCTCTGGCGATGTTTAAATGCTCAAGCCAGGGCCCCGGTGGGAAAAACCTGGGACCCTGAATGCTCAGGGCTTGCAGAGGTGGCCCACCCTTCCTTGAGACGGAGCTGTCACTCCTTGCTGCGAGCAAGGAAGAGACCTTTCACCTGCAAGGCAACAGGTGCTCCCCTCAGGAGCTGCTCCTACTCCCTTTGCTGGCTGCTGGAGCGATAACTAGGGTTAAATCTCCACAGGACCTGGCTGGGGATGTGCTGAGGCTGAGAAGGAATGGAAGAAATTACACTCTGTAAGAGTTTGAAGAAGTAGCTAGCATGTACCATGAAGAATGAGAGGACTACCCCTAGAATTGGATTTTGAGAGTGCTTGATCAAGAGGGCTGGAACAAAAGAATGGTGAAGCAAGAATTCATTAACTTTGGGGCTCTCTCTTATGACACATCATTGAATACTCTGGTGAGGCCCCAGAAGATCAGGCAAACTCACTGTCAGGTGGGTCTTAGAAGGCTAGAGAAAGTGATGGCTGATGCTAAGTAAAGTGTAAAGGCCTGAGTTATTCTGGCAAGCCAAAGAGGAGAACAAAACAGAATGAAGAGGCTGATGGAGGTGAGTGTGCAGGAGTGGATGTATTATGGGAAGATGGAAGATTTTATGTCTGAGCTGCTGCATCTTCAGATCTCTCTAGTCACACTGAGGCCACACTTCGCTCGGGTTGTTCCCAGCCAATAACTAAGTGTATGTAGTGTGGGTACCAGCGTTGAGCTGGCCCCGTGCTGGCCTCCTCTGTTAGGCACTCTTCACTCAGAGACTTTTTGGTATAGCCGAGACGTTCTCAGAACTGCACTGCAGTTAAGCATCTTCCCCCCCAGGTCCTCCTCTCCCTCCCTCCCTCATTTCATAGGTTGCAGATCTGCACTGTGGTCTGCAGGCTTCCTTCTCCCTTCATCCTTCTCAAGCATTTCTCCCGGTGAATCTCTTGGCATGTCTGATCTCAAGTTGGTCTGCTTCTCGGACCTGGTGAACTGCCAAAACGCGTACCTCAGTGACGTGTGACACATTTTTATTGACTACTTTGTTTCCTGAGTATTGGTCACATTTTCCTGTTTCTTCTTGTGTCTCGTAGTTTTTGTTGCAACCTGGACATTATAGGTAATATATTAAAGCAGTTCTGGATTCTGATTTTTCTTCCCCCTGAAGACTGTTGTTGTTGCAGTTTTGTTAATTTATTTATTTCTCTGTTAGGAATCTACCTGGCTAGGTCTGTGAAATCTGTCTCCTCCGTGCTGATGTCTCTGCTTATGGTCTTTTGTTTTTTAAAATAGTCTTGTGTTTATTCCTTGACGTCAGCCCTGTGTTTGCATTGCTTCGGTCAGATCTAGGTTGGACAGAGGTTGTGCTCCACCACTTCAAACCCGTAAGGCTTCTGTTCTCTGCTGATAGATATGTATGTAGGTGAGGGGTGGGGGGTGGCATTCAAAGTTCATGCCATTTTCAAGTATGACCACCAGTCTTTTACTTTCTGCTGGGCCCTTTTGTGTCTCCTCTGCACATGTGCTCTGCTCCAGGGCTGGCCAGGCATCTGACACTAGTTTGGGTTTTCTCCAGTGTCTGCTGCACATTCACACAGTCTAGCAAGAAGTACGCCTTCTCCAACGATGACTGCAACCTCAGGCTACTAGAGCTGCGGGCCTTCCCTACTCAAACCACCATTGTGATTATCACTTCCACCGACCACACTGCTGAGTGCGGGCTTTTCCCACCACACCAAATTGAGGGATCCCCTTTGCCAGTCAGAGAGAAGCTGCTGGTCCTTAAGACCTGCCCTGCCCTGGAAAATCTCCTTGTCAACTGGGCTGGGGGGCGGAGGGGAGAGCAGCCCAGGGCCAGAGCACCACAGATTCCCGGTGTTTCTACCTGGGAGGTTAAGCAGGTTTTTAAGTAAAAATGCTTTTCAGATTGTTACCTGCTCTTGTTCATTTCCAGACGGTTGAAAAATGATTTTTCTTGTTTTTCAGGCTATTTTGTCCAGATTTATAGTTGCTTTTCAGGGAAAGGATTTGCCAGTCTCCTCACTTGGCCACAGCCAGGGATTCTATCTCTACAATAGCTCCCTTCAAGCTCCGTGATGAAATCTAAGTGATCATTCTAAGACACTAATATGGTCGTATCTTTCCCGTAATTTAAAGCCTTCCATGGCTTTCCATTTTCCTTAGAATAAACTCCTATAAGACTCAGCGTAATCTGCGTCCTTCTTGCTTTTCTAGCTTTCTTTTTACCTCTTTTCCCTGGAAGTCTTTGCTCTGACCAGACTGGATATCACCCATGCCACACTTTCTTTTATCCCTACACACAGCATGTGACTTTCTCCTTCAAACACTCACAAGCCACCCCGGACTCTTTCCTTCTCCCCCCAGCCCAGCTCTTATTTTTCTGACTGACTCCTATTCATCCTTCAGATTTAAGTTTAGACATCATTTCCTTCCAGGAACATCCTTCCTTTACCCCTCTCCATTCTAGGTTTTGGTGCCTTTGACCTTTGTTCCCATAATTTGCTTTACTTTCCGTTTTCCTAGACTGGATCACACTATTGATGTCATTGCTGTTTAATCGTTTCCTCCACTAGACTATAAACTTCATGGGAGCACAGACTAGTGCTGAATGTTCTTTGATTTATTCTTACCGCTGAGACCAATGACTGTAAGATTCTGCAAAACACTTATTAAATGAAAACAAATGACTAAATGCCTGATTAAATCAGGAGTCAGAAAACTTTTTCTGTAAACAGCCAGGTAGTAAATATTTTAGGCTTTGTGGACCATAAAGTCTCTGTTATAACCACTCAACTCTGCTGTTTTAGTGTGAAAGCAGCCGGAAAAAATATAAGGAAGAGGCATAGTCTTCGTTCCAGTAAAAGTTTATTTACAGGGCTTCCCTGGTGGCGCAGTGGTTGAGAATCCACCTGCCGATGCAGGGGACGCGGGTTCGTACCCCGGTCTGGGAAGATCCCACATGCCGCGGAGCGCCTGGGCCCGTGAGCCATGGCCGCTGAGCCTGCGCGTCCGGAGCCTGTGCTCCGCAACGGGAGAG
>NC_041224.1:140582777-140597173 GCF_002837175.3 Physeter macrocephalus
CCCGTGTAACACACACACACACACACACACACACAAAAGTTTATTTACAAAACGTGGTGGCTGGCCAGGGGCTGTAGTTTACAAATTCCAGGATTAAATGAATGAGTGAATGAATGAATGATAGTTGATTAGGAAATGTTTTAATGAATTGAACTAAACTCTAACCTGTAGTTCTTTTGTAAATAATTTAAACTTATTTTCTCTACCTTTGGTCTAACCAAGAAAAAGTACTAAGCATTTTCCACATAACAGCCTATCATCAGAAATAAAAATTATATCATTTTATATTTTAATACAAAAACTGTCTCTTGGGTCAGCCGGGGATGTTGGGTTCTTCTTTGTCTATCTTCACTTAGTCCTTCTGTCTTTCTTTTCTTACTTTTTATTATTTCATATAATCTAAGGCACAAGGTTAGTCAAAGAAATCAAGATAATTAATTAACATGGTTAAATGACAATCTACATAGTGTGCCGAGCATAGGTGTAAAGAACAATGGAGAAACATGCCCGTGAGGAATATCATGAAAAATGACAGTTTGACATTTTGAAGCTTTGTCTATTTGGCATCATCCTTCTCTTACTTTTATCTATTTAATGTTTTACATTAATGCACTTACTTTTTTAGCAATGTAGTCAATTAATTAAGAATTGATGCATTATTAGATGATACCTGCTCGTTAAGAATCACTGTATTCTGTTCTTTGAAATTACAAGTACAATTATGAAGAAAACCTACTTTAGTTAGGAAACATTTTTACAATTACTAGCAATTACATAGTATTGTGGAGACAATTCATTATATTCCTTATAAAACTGAATTAGTATTTTCCAATTTTGTTACAGTGTTGGCCATTTGTCCTAAATGTACATACAGAAGGAAGCAGAATGTTGGAGTTAATCAATAATGCCTGAATGCACATTTAATTTAGGCACTTAAAAAAATTAGCATTCTCTAATTTCACTTCCACGAAGTCTTTTTGTCACTTAAGAAATAAGACATCTTATTCAAGATTTTTATTGAAATTTTTTTCAGTGAAAGAAAAATTATTTTTAACTGCTTCTTAGAACTTTTCAAAGTATTAAATGCAACCTTTTTCTACTAAAGAAACATAGAGTGAGAGTATGTGTAACCAGGGTTTCATTATTGGTGAAGAGAAAAACCTGATGTTACATTTCCAAAGTCATCCTCTACTCTTGAGGAATTTTGAGGAAAGACGCAAAGGGAACGAGAAGAAATTATTTGGTAATCTTGCCTTTAGCAATCTCAGGCAAGAAGCCAATGATCTTACATTTACATCATGTACTCCAAGATCAACTGATTCACTATAGGTGTCTGAATTGATGATTTGTTTTATCTTAGTGGTTCATTTAATTGTACTCATTAAAGCTTAGTGAAAGGCTGTTCTAAAAACTCGACAGTCCTGGGAAATTGTGTAAACAAAAACTATTTATCTCAGCATGAGATTCAATAAATACCACATTAAGGGTAAGGGTTTCTAATTAAAGGGGCACCACATATCTATACCTGTGCACAAAGGTATCTGAGAACCAACTGGAAATGTATCTGCATAAACCCAGCAACACATATAGCATTACAAGTAGCTTCCCTGCACGTGAATTTGAATGCATCCAAACTGAGCTAATGCTCCTTATCCTACAATGGTATTTCTGAAATCTCTATTTTAATGTGTTGCTCCAAAAAAAAAAAGAATCCTATGGTCAAATACATTGGGATATCCTGTGTTAAACAGAATAAAGTAGTTGGCTTTCTTTCCTAGGGGACTTCTCTGATCCTTGAATATGCTAAAATATATACTAGACTATCTAGGAGAGGCGAATAGTACATATTTTGCAAACTGACTACCATGGAACATCATTTTTCTCAGAATACTCATTAACGTGATGAGGAATCATTCCTTTAAAAAATAAGATTGGAAGACCCTTTCATAACAACTTTCTAAATGAACAGTTAGGGTCACTCATATATTCTATTTTCTTATTCCTTTTGCGACACCTTTAAAAAATTACTTTGTGCTTATATAAAAGTTGTAAGAATAGTACAAAGGACTCCTATTTACCCTTTACCTAAATTTCTTAGTTTGCCACATTATTTTTTCAGTCTCTCTCTGTCTTTCTTCCTATGGCTCTCCCTCTTTTCCTCCTCCTTCTCGCTAGCTAGCTATCTAACTAGTTACTTACCTATCTACCTATCTGTCATCTATTCCCTCATGAACAATTTGAATGTAGTATCTTTTATTTCCCATGCCCAGCAGCACCTGAAACATGGTAGAGATTCATTAAAGGACTGATGATTAGTGAATGATGTCTTTCAGAATTTTATCTGAGCAAAATTCAATTACAAAATGCAACCCTGGAATAATAAATATGAAGTCATTATCTGTTATAAAGAGCCAGTGAATCAATTTTAAATTTCAGGAATATTATCTTACTGGCTCTTAACAATTTCCGCATTTGAAAGTTTCCAAACCAAGAATCAGAACAAATGTCTGACTATATTTTCTTTTTCTGAATAATGAATGTGCTTATGTGGTGAACCAAAGCCAAACACCTTGCCTTCTTTTTCAGTCCAGGACATATATGTTCAGCCCTATGGTTTCAAACCAACTGGTACACTTACTTATTGATTGATTAAACGTACACAACCCACTGAGTCACTGAACTCTGTCAGCTGGATCTTTTCTGGGATCCTTTCCTCTGTGTGTAACTCTGTTTTCTCACTTTCTCCTTCAGTGTTATTTCTCTATATAGAATATGTTTTTTTTACTAGCATTAAAGTTTAGAGATAGTCCTTATTCATCCCAGGAAAAACAAAAAACAAAAACAATGTAACATGGTTACATCCAAACAAGTTATGGCTTAAAATGAATCTTGCTTGAATCAGCTTGGAAAATAAGAATGTGCAAAGTAGAGGCAAGTATAAGACCCCTATAAAATGTGATTTATTTGATTTTAAGAATGCTAAATGAATGCTAAAAGAATGTTAAAGGTTGATTATATGGGGTGCTTAAAGTACTCAAGTTCATTAAGATAGAAGATAGAATAATGGTTTTCAGGGGTTGGAGGGAAAGGGATATTGAGAGTTATTGTTTAATGGATAGAAGTTTGGAAAAAAGAAAAAGTTCTGGAGATGGTCAGTGCTGATGGTAGCACAACAATGGGAATGTACCTAATGCCACTGAACTATACAGTTAAAAATGGTTAAAATGGTAAAATTTATGGTACGTATGTTTTACCAGAATTTTTAAAAAGAAAGGTAAATGCTATGGAAAAAATCTATTTGCCTATAGATAAATAAGAATCCTTCTGGTTTTTTAATTCATACAATTATGGTTATATTTTGCTTACATAAAGTCAATTTTTACATGTAACCTTTTCTTTTCATACAAAATATTTATTTGGTAACTCTTCTACTTCCAAAAGAGAATTTGATGGGAGAGGTGGGAGGTCAACATCATTTGGACTTTTCAAGGGTCTGATGTGTGCCCTGCAGCTGGCAAACACACTGGACCAGTGGCTGGTTCACACCCAGGAAGGGGCAGAAAGCCTGAGAATGGGAGGTAAGGTAACAAGCCTCCCACCAAGAGCTGGGCAAGGAGGGTATCCCCCCTGGAGCACATGTGGATCCAGCAAGAGAAAGATGACCTGGAGTTCCATAAAATGAGGGACTCCAAAGGCAAAAGTCTGTGAGGAATGGCCCATTATTTGTAACTGCTTTGAGATAATGAACTATTCCCTCAATTATGTCTTCATTTTTAAAAGTTCCTGTTTGTGAGGTTAGTTTTTTAATCTGTCTTTTGTTTATGTTCCCCTCCTCCTGTCCACTTATATCTAATATCTGCGCACAAGTCCAATGTCAGCACTTTTCAGATCACTGCTTATCTTTGAGAAGTACTAATTTCCTATTAGAGAATAATGTGAAGATGAAGCAAGAGGCATGAGATGGGCAGGCCAGAGCTTTGCTTGAGGTTTAAGTGCCATCTCATCGATTTGTTTTCTTTGCCTTGGGAGTATGTCTCTCTCAGCTTTTGGTGTTCAAAAGCAAAGATGTCTGGCCACCGTTTTTCTGCGCTATGATCTGTCCGTTGCCACCTTCTCTTCTTCTTTTACCCAATTTCACAACCGCTAGCTCCATAGACTAAAAGTTAGATTTTAGTCATGTGGGAATAAACTATGAGTACCTCTTCCTCTTCAGCTGCAACCAGCTCCCCTGTTATTCTCCCTCTACGAAGGATTGGGATATGCCTTTCAGGATTATGACACCAGCTTTTGGAGAAATCTATTTTTAGCTCAAGGTATGCAGAGTTATAGGCTAGTGCTCAGCTTCCTTTCTAGTCTTTGGCCAGCTTCCACAGTATTTCATAGATAATGCTTCACAGCTGGTCATACAGGAGGTCATAGGAGGCCGTGTGAGTACATCCTAATTACACTGTCAATCAGTTTCATCTCTGTTGTTTTCATTTGTAGACAACAGTCCCAGATAGAAAAATGTAAGATGTTACTTGAAAGAATTTCTGGATCTCTACGCTAAATCCAATCCTAAAGATGCCACAGAAGTGAGGGAGAAAATGATGGATTTTTTTTAATATTGAAAAGACTGAGAAGTCTCTGGAGAGACAGAAGTTCGCTGGGTTCCAGGTTCCCCCTGAAATGACAGACTAGGAAGGGAAGGGGCAAGGAGCCACAGATGGAAGATAGCATGGGTGTAAAGGAGAGCCCTGAATGGGTCTTGCTTCCTCTGTGGCAACTTGAGGCAGGAAAAGAGAAGCCCAGATTAGTGCGAGCAACACAACCGTAATCTTTGAGCCCAGGGAAGATAGGGAGGAATAAAATAAATACAGACAATTAAGCAGGCCCTGCCTTTTTACACCTCCCCAACCTCTCTCCCACTGCACGCCCCAAGAACTATTAGCTGCAACTGAGGGAAACAGCTCTCAGAAAAGGAGAATTGTGGAGTACAGGGATGGGCAGGTGACAGGGAGGGGACTGGTGGCAAATTGGGAAGCCAGATTGCTCAGTCTTTCAACTTTCTCCTTTTATGCATCTCCTTCAAGACTGGGGCAAGAATAGACTTTCTCTAACATTGATTATGCGCAACATAGTGTTGGAGTCCTGATTAGCAAAATATGGCAATGAAGTAAGTAACAGGTTAAAGATTGAAAGGGGAGAAACTAACAGTCATCATTTGAAAATGATAAGATAATCTACATTTTTAAAAAAAAAAAGCTGAATCAACTGAGAAACTGAGAACTAATAAGAGACTGTAGCAAGTTTCCTTCACCCATACTGTTTCTTTATACCAGAACAACCAACTAGAAAATACGTTAGAAATCCAGGCATCATCCACAAGAGCATTTAAAAACCAGAAAAGTATATGTTTATACATAATAAACAATTTTATTATTTTTCTTCTACCATTCCCTTTGTATTTTATAGTGGTCGTATAATGTGGTTATAATGGCTAACATTACAGTATAGTTCATAATTTCCTGGATATCAAGGCAGGATTGTTATTGAACTAGAGGAGAAATGAATATCCCCCAGAAGTGCAAATAATCAAACAAGAACTTACAAAATTTTTATGGAGAAATTTTTAAAATACTATTATAGGACATAAAATAAGGAAATACTAGAGAGCCATACCATGTTCACCGAGGCACAACAATATTATAATGATATCAATGATCTCAAAATCATTCAATAAACTCAATATGATTTTAATAAAAATCCTAGAGTATTTTTGAGGCTCTCATAAAATCTATTCCAAAATGTATATGGAAAACTAAAAGTCTACAGGTAAAATCCTGCAGTGACCTGTCTTATAATGGGAACCAGACTCTCACTGTTTTCAAACTTAATCTATGTGAAGAGCCAATCCTAATTTCCCATTTTATTCCTTGAGGGTTGGCAGCCACTGATGGTACCAATTACTGCATAGATCAGCCTCCTTCGTTGCGGGCAACAGCACCCTCTCTATTTTGATCAGAAGGGGGTTTTATTAAATGGTATGTATAGTTCACAGAATCACTGGGAGGGCTGACAAAACAGACTAAGCTGAGCATCTACGTCTACCTCCAATACCCCTCAGCTCAGCATCTATACATGCTCTTCCCCATTCTCAAGTTTTTTTTTGTTTGTTTGTTTTTTTGCGGTACACGGGCCTCTCACTGTTGTGGCCTCTCCCGTTGCGGAGCACAGGCTCCGGACGCGCAGGCTCAGCGGCCATGGCTCACGGGCCCAGCTGCTCCGCGGCATGTGGGATCTTCCCGGACCGGGGCACGAACCCGTGTCCCCTGCATCGGCAGGCGGACTCTCAACCACTGCGCCACCAGGGAAGCCCCATTCTCAAGTTTTGAAGCAACCACAGGCTCCTACCTAATATAACTACCCTCATACAAACAAAATGTACTCAACCTGCCCCAAAAGGCTATGCCAGTATCTCAACATTGTTAAAACAATAAGATACTACTTTATACCCATTAAATTATCAAAATTAGAAAGATACCATCAAATATTAATGAGAATATAGAGGGACAAAAAGTCCCATGCTCTGCTGGTGGAAGAGTAAACTGGCCTGGCTGTCCTAGAAAACCAGAGTAGGTCCTGGAGTACTTAGTAAAATTAGGTACGCATATGTGACCATGAAATCCTACTCCTGGATCCATATCCTAGGGGAACACTCTTACAGATCCATGAAGGACAGTACAAGGGTATTTATTACAGTGTTGCTTATTGGGTTGGGGAGTTATAGGTCACTTAAGTGTCCATACTGGGGAATGATAAAGAAAAAGTGACAAATGCACACCCTGGACTATGCAGTAGTCAGAAACAATGCATTTGATGCTCGTAGAGCAAGAGGAGTAGATCTTCAAAGCATAGTGTTGTCCCAAAGGTAAGAAACAAAACAATATCTATACAACAATGCCATTATGTGAGTTAGCACACACACACAGTGTAGATTTATAAGTATCTATTTATGCATAGGGACACATATCAAGCACTTTGGAGAAGGGGGCTATAGTGTAGAGAATGGAAGTGGGGATAAGGAATTAAGTAGAGAAAAATAATTAAAAAATGATGAGCCTTTGCATGGATGCATAATGATGTGCCCTGCATAGACAAATAGGGTTAGTTCAACTCTGCACCTGAGAGGTTTTTTTGTTTTTGTTTTTGTTTTAAATAGGGAGGTATTCTGTGATTATGGCATCCCATTCCCCCCATTTAATCATAATAATTAAAAAGTCAAAAATGGCTCTGAAGGTAAAGATGCATTTCACTTTCAAACATAAAGCTGACTTCTTTATGTCTCAAAGGAAACTTCCACCAAATACTTCAGTCTCATTCATCTCCAAGCCACTTATTTTCTTGATTCCATTTAATCTTGGTAAAGGAAGGGGGGAGGTTAGAATAATCTTTCAAAACTTTGAAAATGGTTCTAATTGCTCTACATTTAGGTAAAGTTACTGGTTGCTTAATAGCTATTTAGAGCTCTTTTTGGAAAGCAGACAGCCATTCCAGTCTATAAAGGTAGTTTTATGGAAATGTTCCTTTTGACAGAAAGAAGACATTGGAGAATTCGTATGCTATTTTAGCTGATTCTGTGATTGCAGTCACACAAATCACTACATTCCAGAGAGATCCCATAAACAGAAGCTTTTTCCATTTCAGTCTTTCAAGGTAAAACATTATCTTTTCATTTTCTATATACTCCAGAGTGTCAAGAAATGATGAAATGTAAGCCATAATTACAATAGCATTTCTAAGTCTTCCTTGATGGTCAGAGGTAAGAAAAGGAAAGAGGAAGATAATTCTTTTGTTCTCAGTGACATTAAAATGCCCGTTCAGATAAGAAAAAAATATATTGGACTGGCTTCCCTTTGTTCAACTGTTGTAACCTCCTGCAATCTCACTGCCTATTTCACCCCAATGTGAGTTAGTGTTACAGAGCAAGGTAATGACTGTCTTCTGTAAGCCTGTGTAGTGCAATAGAACTGGAATTGGTTGGTGCAAAGAACTGGAATGAAATTAGAAGGTGAATGGACTGTAGATTTGTCATACAGTTTTCCAGCTGTTCTATCTGGCCTTCTGTTCCTTTCTTTGGTACTTTTATTTATGCACATGAGGAAGCAGACAGTATAAACAGCCAATATCTCTTGGGCCATTCAATTCTGGCTTTACATTTTCAACTATGCCAATAACTGCTGGTCACATTTCTATTCCATTTGGGTGGTCTGATTTAAATGTAGAATATCATATGAGGGATGGCCAGAACGGGTACCTCAAGTGAAAACTACATTCAATAATGCAGTTTTAATTGCTCAGAAAACTCTAGCCTGGGAAACCCAGCTTATCCAGGCTTCCTGAGTACTGACCTTCACTATAGCATCTGCTAAGTTCTGATGTGTGTGAGCTCTATTCACTACTGAGGGAAGACTGTCTCTTAGGAGCCGAGCAGTGTTTGGTAGCTGCAAATAGAAGTCTGTCTTTTTAGAAATAAAGATTGCAAAATACGAGCCCTTTGGCTATTAAAAATATCTCTCCATGTGATGAATAAGATAATCCAAAATGACTTCTTTTCCAGGATCATTTCTTCAGACATGAGTACTGTAAGAGATAAATGGTGCAATAAACTGAAATTCATAGATGCAGCTGAACTCTAACCTATGAAACCTTTCTGAACATTCCCTCATTGAAAGCCCCTTTTCTCTTCATCACTTTTCCTGCTTTGTATTGCTACATGGCCATGAGCAGCTAAAATCACAAGCAGATCTGGACAATATTTGCTAAAAACATGCTGGCACACAGATTCCACTGTTGCTAACTAAACAGGAGGCTAAAAATAAAAGAGATGCTAGAGATATGAGTAAGTCCACAGTTTTGTGGTAAATGGCAAAAGACTATAGTCTGCTTGTTGTAGGAAGATAAAACCCAGTATCAAAATCATTTGGGTGATAATCTGCTCTTTCTCTTCCAGTCAGCAAATAACCTACACTCTTCAAATCCCTAAATACTTTTGTGTTCACATTTTCCAAATGCTTAAGACTGCTGTTCTGAGATAGTGGGAACCAGCCCAATATATCATCTTATCTCTCTTAAATAATGAAACCCAGATTGCCACAATCAGCTAAAACCAGGATTCAGAGGTAGCCATTCAAGAATGTGAGATGTTGCTAATGGGAGAAGTACATCTTCATAGCCAAGGCTTCAAAGTCACAGCCAATGTGTTAATGACCCCCATATCTGAGATAATTGTAAATACACAGGAACATATGTGAGCCCAAAGATTGAGGAGTCCTTAAACATTAAAGTTACTCTACATTTTGTTAAATGATCTTACTTTCCTAAAGTGAAAGAATATAAAAAATTTTTTGAAGGGAGTCCTCTCTAAGCTCATTATGCTTTTCAAAGCCAAGTTGATTTTACTCACATTGATTTTAAGTAAAATAGCTTGGTTTTGAAAAGCATAGTAAGTGATCATTTCACTCTAGTACCAATGCGAATAAGGTTAAAATGTAAGAAATTATAAAAGTTTAAAAAATTTTTATTTGAAAAAATTTTCTGTTGAAGTATAACTTACCTACAACACTATGTTAATTCCAGGTGTAAGACATAGTGGTTTGATCTTTCTAAACATTACAAAATGATCACCATACAAAGTTATCACAATATCATTGACTGTATTTCCCACATTGTACATTCATTCCCATGACTCATTTATTTTGTAACCGGAAGTTTGCACCTCTTAATCTCCCTCACCTATTTCACTCCTCCCCCTACACCCCCTTTCCGGCAACCACCTGTTTGCTGTCTGTATGTATGAGTCTGTTTCTGTTTGGTTATGTTAGCTCATTTTATTTTATTTTATTTTTTTAGATTCCACATGTAAGTGAAATCATATGGTGTTTGTCTTTCTCTGTCTGACTTATTTCACTTAGCATAAAACCCTCTAGGTCCATCCACATTGTCACAAATGGCAAGATTTCATTATTTTATGGCTGAGTAATATTCCATTCTTCTTCATCCATTCATCTATCAATGGATACTTAGGTTGCTTCCATATCTTGGTTATTATAAATAATGCCGCAGTAAACATAGCGGTCCATCAGTCTTTTAGAATTGGTGTTTTTGTAAGAAATTATAAAAGTTTAGCCTAGTGTGCCCTCAGCAAAATTCTGCCATCTGATTAGTATGTGTTACTTTACTTTCCCTCTTCCTTAGTGCTGAAGGTTGATTGAATGAATCTGACGCCTGGGTTGTCCCTGCAGGGCAGGGATGTGTTAGGTAGGTGCACTCTCTGGGTGGAATGTGTCTCAGATCAGGTCAAGCCCATAGGGCTGGTTATGCGTGGATTGCAAGGACAGAGGCAGTAGGTAGGAGCCAAGGCCATAACTAGAAAATTGAAGGGCATACATTAAAACAGAGGTGAGATGGAGAAATTAACAGCATTATTATCCAGAAAATACCCATCCCGGAAAGCAGGACAGGACACAGGACGTTAGCAGAGTTAGCTGATTTAGGAGCTAGTATGTTTAATTAATTATGCAGTGAGGCTTGCTTTGATGTGAGGCCTGGAGCACTGTGAGTGTGATTGCTTAAAGAAAGCACAGTAGCATGGAAATGATTCAGCAACTCAAATTTAAGGGTGGAGTAGGAACAAAAGGAGATATGCATATATAGGCACAGCAAATTCCAGGAAGCCTATTTATTAAAATACTTAATAGAGGTATCTGTCTATATTGATGTTTTGGGGTAATTTTACATTTTATTAATTATATTTTCTAATTTCCCTCCATTAAACACATATTACTTGAATAATAAGAAACTTCAGAAAAAAATATTTAAAAGAATCGAATGGAAGAAAGCCAACCACCATAGTTTAAGGCCCAGTCTATAACATTCTAATGCAAGAACAGGACCAGTTGTCACACGTGCGCACACACACACACACGCGCACACGCACACACACACACACACACACACACACTACATGTGAAGCCAAAAGAAACACATGATTGATTTATTCCTGCTGGAGAATATTATGGGCTAAGACAATGTCTAGGGAAAGACATGGTTTTTGTTCTCATACGTATAGTGAAGGGTCAGCAGTGCCTCAGATGGCTTATGAGTTATGGTTCTAAAGGGAAGGAACACAGTCACTCTGCCCTAAAGCTTGCTGAAGGGCAGGGACCATGTCTGCCATGTATTTCCACAGCTAATCTAATGTATTTCCATGGCTCAGCACAGTGCTTGTTTGCTCATCAGCGTTACGAAGTTAATCATATCTACCTTTCAGAGGATTGAATGAGATAACGGTATTTTGGTTATTGGTTGTCTATTGTTGCATAACAAACAACCCAAAACCTAGTGGCCTAAAGTAACCAGAACAATTATTTTGCTCACCAAGCTACAGTTCGGGCAGGTCATGGTGGGAATAGTTATTCCTGCTCCACACAACTTCATCTGGGGTGCCTTGAAGACGGGGCCTGGAATTACCTGAAGGCTTGCTGACTCATAGGCTGACAGTTGAGATTTTCTCTGGGGACCAGAACACCTACATGTGGCCTCTCCATGTGACCTGGGCTTCCTCATAACGTCATCTTTAGGTTCCCAGAGTAGACATTCCAAGAGAGAAAGCTGGATGGAACTCTTATCACCTTGCATTGGAAGTGTGCAGTGTTGCTTCCACCATATTCTATTTGTTAAGGCAGATAGTCACAAAGGTCAACTCAATTTCAAGGGGAGGAAAAAATAGACTCTACTGCTTGATGAAGAGTGACATGTGGGACCATGAATGTTGCTGTAGCCTTTTTAAAAAGTACAGCCTGCCGTATGGGCACATAATGGGATACTGAACATTTGACAATTTTTATTTTAAGATTAGATGTTGGCTAGGTGTTATTAATCATTCTATTTCTAGTTATGCTACCTCTCCTCAAATATGTCGTTATTTGATTAGCGTAGGCTTTTGTAGCAAGAAATAAGTTCTTTCTGGTGTGAGAAGGTCCTTGATTCCTGGAGAATAATCTGAAATTCTATAGAAATTTGAGAGTTTGATTATAATCACAGCCTTTCATTCTGGAAAATTTATTTGAAATGGGAATTAAAATGAGCAATATTATTGATACATTTTTAAGCAAAGGCAGAAATAAGATACTTGCATAGATGGATACATTTTGCTCAGATGTAACCTAGGAGTATTTCTGTTGAAGCAGAGAGTGAAAGTGAGCAGAGTATAATGACTGTAACTACAGAAATTTTCCCAGAAACTGATTTTTTAAAATCCTATTTTGTGTTCACATTGAACCTCTAGGCTTCTGAGCAGAGCAAAGAAAAATTCCTCTAGTTCTTCAGGTAAAGGAGAGGTCTCAGACTCCACTGTTTGGACAGCTGGCACCCTCTCTCCTTAACCTCCTAGAAGAGAGGGGCTGCCAACTCCCAGCCCCAGGGAATCTTGCATTTCCTCCCACTCCAAGATTGAGAAAGGTGTCAGCAGAGCCTTCTGTTTGAGGCCTTTAAAAGCTAGAATGACCACAAGGAGTGAGGTGCTAGATTTGGAGACCACACAAATGAAATAACCTGGGATTTTTAAAAAAATCACTAGTGTTTCTGAATTGAGAGGAAATGCTTCACGTGTCTATTTAACCAGTAGAATAGGGTGTGTTTCAAGGCTTGCACTCATTTACTCATTCACTAAATAGTTTTTTGTTGTTGTTGTTTTTGTGGTACGCGGGCCTCTCACTGTTGTGGCCTCTCCCGTTGCGGAGCACAGGCTCCGGACGCGCAGGCTCAGCAGCCATGGCTCACGGGCCCAGCGGCTCCGCGGCATGTGGGATCTTCCCGGACCGGGGCACGAACCCGTGTCCCGTGCATCGGCAGGTGGACTCTCAACCACTGCACCACCAGGGAAGCCCTAAATAGTTTTTGAAAGTAAACTACATGCAAAGTACCAAGCTAGATGCTCAAAACAGAAAGATGAACAAAAGAAACAAGTTTCTTGCCCTCACAGGCCTTACAGCTAGTTGAGATAAAATTGTGTGAGACTTGTTAGTTCTAAAGTTTACAGTGGCACAGGGTGGCACAGGCTGAGATTGGAGCTGGGCAGAATTAGGGTCAATGAGCCAGTTAGAATATGCAGCCGTGGGTGACTGCTTGGATGGGAACCTATATCCTCAAAAGGAGAGCAGGAAACAGAGGTGATGCCTCATGTCCTTGTGGCCTGTGTCCAGAGTCTGGCAGAGACTGGAGTCTGAATCTGCAATAAAATCCCTGTCTCACGACCTAGATGGAGAGGTGTGACCACTTTCCAGAACGAGGCAGGACACCACAGCTACTTGTAGTTGGTGACTGAGATGCAGACAGACCTTGGGCTATAGCAGAAGCAACATCACTCTTTCCACCAAAAAGAAGAAGGTGAGATATGGAAACCACCCAGTGTTGGGATCTTCTCTCTCCCTTCCAGTCCTTTCTGATCCAAAGTGGAGTGCAGCCCTCCTATAGTCCCCAAGCTTGCCATGTAATACCAAAGCTACTTAAATCTCATTTTGGCTTCTGTTTTCTCTGCAGTGAAGAATGGGCTTCAGAGTGGATCAGATGGAACAAATAGGGATTTCGCTGAGTCTCCAGATAGATGAAGTGACCCTGAAACTTTATTCCAAAATTCTTTATTTTTTTAATAGCATCACTAAATGAGTGGACCACAGGAATGCCAAAAATGTACCAAAAATGTCAAAAAGGCACCAAAAATGTATTGATTTCATCAAGGTATTTGACAGTCTTTGTCATGGGATCCCTGTAAATAAGCTAAAGAAATTGGATAATTAAGTGGCAAATATGTTTCTCAAGAATACTGTTGGGCTTCCCTGGTGGCACAGTGGTTGAAAGCCCGCCTGCCGATGCAGGGGACACGGGTTCGTGCCCCGGTCCGGGAAGATCCCACATGCCGCGGAGCGGCTGGGCCCGTGAGCCATGGCCGCTGCTGAGCCTGCGCGTCCGGAGCCTGTGCTCCCCAACGGGAGAGGCCACAACAGAGGGAGGCCCGCGTACCACAAAAAAAAAAAAAAAAAAAACAAACAAAAAACTGTTAAATTAATCAGTGCTAATCTGGACCAGTGTTATATTATTCAAACAAATAAACCTAAATTTAGAAATAAGTTGTTCATACTTGCAGGCCTTATTCAACAATAAATATTTAAAAATCAAAATGGAGGGCTTCCCTGGTGGCGCAGTGGTTGCGCGTCCGCCTGCCGATGCAGGGGAACCGGGTTCGCGCCCCGGTTTGGGAGGATCCCACATGCCGCAGAGCGGCTGGGCCCGTGAGCCATGGCCGCTGAGCCTGCGCGTCCGGAGCCTGTGCTCCGCAACGGGAGAGGCCACAACAG
>NC_041224.1:140597538-140604773 GCF_002837175.3 Physeter macrocephalus
ATAAACCTAAATTTAGAAATAAGTTGTTCATACTTGCAGGCCTTATTCAACAATAAATATTTAAAAATCAAAATGGACACACAAATCAAATAAAAACATAGTATAAGTTAACAGCATTTGTTTAACATGACAGATAATGTTGTTTGTGACAATATATCACTGATGAATTTAATATTAATACGATGAGGCTTCATGTAAGCCTGCATAATTTTCAGCATTTTGGCTTCACTGTTTCCAATGCAAAAAAGGTTTACTAGCATAAATATGCTGTACAAAATGCAATTTAAAACTCCAAGGATTTGTTTGATAGTTCAGGTTAGTCACATAATTTATCAAAATTCTTCCAGCAAGAAATTCTTACATGCCAATTTTAATTAATTGCTAAAGATTAGCACTAAGGTTAGTATTTTTAGGGATTAAAATCTGCATAAAATGGGAACTTAATCCATTTATTTCTGGGAATGGAAACAATTTCTTTATATTTATGATAACATTTCCTGCTAAACTGGTATTCTGGAAGAAAAGTTAAATATTATTTTCAAAACTAAGTATTCAATCAACAGCAAGTGTTTATTGAGCAGATTTCTCAAACCACTATGTGCCCTGTGAACACAGATCTCTCATTACATTTTTATATTTGAACTGCCAGAAACCTCTCTTGCTGTGGGATGCCATGGAATTATTTGGCTTTCACAATGGCAGGCATTAATGCCAGCTTGAACACTAAAATGAAGCAGCAATACTCAGTGTTAGGACCCGATCACCAGATGATGAAGAATATGTTCACATTGTTTGTTAAAGATCATCATTCAGTGTAAACCCACATTTAAAATTCTGGTTTGAATTTCATGGTTTTTAGCAATTTTTAGCTCAATGCTTAGAACTGCTCAGCAAATAATAACTGTTTTTTTATTGTTGTTGCTATTTATTTATTTAAAATGTTCTCATATTTATGATAGATAAATAGTGGAAACTATCTTTAGAATAAAATTTATTTTTATGAATTATCAGCTCCTAGATGCTTAATTTTTATAAAGGACCCATCAGAAAAGCATCTTTCTTGGTTGGCTGTTTTAATGTTGTTTTCCTTTTAATTTTATTCTAAAAAAGATAGAGTGTAAATACTAATAGTTTATATTTGCATCTTGATTTAAATTTTGTAAAAATATCATATCTGTTTGTTATAACAGCCCAGAAAAGTATGTATTGTTACCTCCATTTAAAAAATGAGTAAACTGAGGCAGTGATGAGTTAAGTGAACTGCTCACAGAGGTAGAGAATACTAGAGAATAATCATTTTAATCACTAAATCACTGTACAGTGTCATATATCCAGTACCTTGCATTGTTCACCTGCATTTTTGGTACTGGTGTGTTAAAAGACAATGAGTTAAGTAACTGTTCTTAACCCGAGATCTTGATGTCACCCCATTTATTAGCTCACTTTTAATGTTTGTTTGTGGGGTATTTTTTTGGCTGCGTTGGGTCTTCGTTGCTGTGTACAGGCTTTCTCTAGCTGCGGCGAGCAGGGGCTACTCTTCATTGCGGTGCACGGGCTTCTCATTGCGGTGGCTTCTCCTGTTGCGGAGCACGGGCTCTAGGTGCGCAGGCTTCAGTACTTGTGGCATGTAGGGTCAGTAGTTGTGGTACGCTGGCTCTAGGATGCATGGGCTTCAGTAGTTGTAGCTCGAAGGCTCTAGAGCGCAAGCTCAGTAGTTGTGGGCTTAGTTGCTTTGTGGCATGTGGGAACTTCCTAGACCAGGAATCGAACCTGTGTCCCCTGCATTGGCAGGTGGATTCTTTTTTTTTTTTTTTTTAAACATCTTTATTGGAGTATAACTGTTTTACAATAGTGTGTTAGTTTCTCCTTTACAACAAAGTGAATACATATACATATGTTCCCATATCTCTTCCCTCTTGTGTCTCCCTCCCTCCCACCCTCCCTATCCCACCCCTCTCATGGTCACAAAGCACAGAGGTGATCTCCCTGTGCTATGCGGTTGTGCCACCAGGGAAGTCCCTAATGTTGGTTTTACCTTTTAATGAAATTTGGCGTCTTCAGTCATAAATATTTTTAAATTTTAATTTTTAAAGGCTGTTTCCACTGGAAGAAGAGAGGAAATCATTTCCAAAAACTTGAGGAAGTGCCAGGAAAAGCTAACTGATTACTTTCACATAAAGCTCATCAGGCATTTCATTTTGGCAAATGACTCTGAATTAGAAATCTTCCTTGCACTGGAGATAAGACCTTTGTGAGGCTCTCTGAACAAGGAAAAGGCATATTTGACTGGATGGTCAGGAGAGACAGAAATATAGGAAAAAGGGCCCCCTAGAATGAGTAGACCCAGAAATGCCCATAAAATGCTCAGTGAACAAGCCAAGCTTTGCTAACAGATGTGCCCAGCCTGATCATCTGGCTGATGAAAGGCCATATAACAAGCAAGGATTGCGAATACAACTTTTAGACAAATGATCACTTAACTGAATGCACCATTTCTAAGAATGTACACTCCCCATCAAAGAGGAAGGGAGCATTTAGTCACACATGGGAGAACCGATGCCGGAAGGGAGATAAGAGTCTAGCAGAGGATAATATTGTGGTCTTGGGGTCAAAATGGAGTCATGAATCTGGATGAGTCACTGAGGGGCTGAATTCCTTCAGATATTATAGATGAGAGTAAGAGGAGGCTAAAGAGCAGAGAAAGCAGAAGACAAAGAGTGAGACCAGGAATCTGGACAAAAGGCTGTACAAGTTGTTAGGATCCGGGATGGCCACTGGAGGGCAGCAAAAGCATCACACATGTAACTCCCGACCGTCCCTTAAAGAACCCCAAGTTTTTAAAGATATGAATCTGTCACAGAATCCGGACTCGAAACTGCTGGAGTCAGCAAAATATTTCTTAATGACTCATGTAATTTAACCCAAAGGAACTTTTATATTTCAATTTAAAGATTCAAAGAATAAGTGGGAGAAGTGATTCTGGTGAAAGGATTTTCTGAGTGCGGTAAAAACAGAAGATGCCTTCTTCCTTTCATTATTGTCTCTTTGTCTGCCATGATGGATAGAGAATTCTAAGACTAACAACTAAGAAATCAGGACAGATGCTATGGCCTTTCTTTGAAATGGTGGCAAGCAGGAAGCTAAAGGTATACTAACATCTTCAATAAGAACATAGGATGAATAGCTGAGGAAATTGACAGTTGAAACTACTTAATTGCCTAATTAAGTAGTTAATTAAACTACTTAATTAAAATTATACCTGAGGGCTACAATGAGGCTCCCTTCAGAAAGGATTTCTTACTCATTCTTTGTACTCCCATGAGTTTTCAGAAATTGTATGGTGGAAAATGCCTAGATTTTTATTTAAATCCCATTTCTTTTCAAAAAGGAAAATGAGAATTCATAACTATAAAAGATGATACCCTCCTACTACGTCATCTGAGTCTCGGTCCCCAGAATAGACGTGTTGTTATGTTAGTGACCTGTGAATGTACTGGATTGCTTCAATTTAAGGACAAAAAGCTCAACTTTGGAGATAATGGGTGAATCTACCCTATGATGTTGGGAGGGTTACTGGAAAACTAACTAAAATGGAAAATACTTATTTTGTTCAGGGAATGTATTCCTCTCACTATTGTCTCTTGAGGCCTGAATTCCCTGCTTTTTCATTTTTATAAAATTCTGATAAAATATCAGAAACTAATAGGCATTAACCAGGAATTCCCTTCCTAGGAATTGATTCCCCAAAATAATCAAAGGTGCAAAAAGTAATTTATGTTCAGTGATGTTTTAAGACATGAGTTCTTTATATTTGAGAAAATTTAAAAAACCCAATATTTTCATAACAATAATAAGCCTTTATTGAGTATTAACGTTGTGCCAGATCCTGTTTTAAGCCTTCATATCGTTTCTCACAACAAGCTTAGGAGATCGGTGTTATTATTATACCTATTTTACATATGAGGAAATCAAGGCTACAAGAGGTTAATCGTCTTGCCCAAGACCACACATCTAATGAAAAGTGGAGTTGCGATTTTTGCTCCAGAATCCGTAGCTTTAACATTATGTTATATAGCTTCTTTCTCTATAATGAAATGATTAAATACATTTTGGTACATCCTCATGATAGTATATTTTCCAACCTTTAAACATCATGCTTTTGAAGAATAGTAATGCAAGATTAGAAACAATATGTTAAGTGAATAAGCCAGGATACCAAATTATACATTCAGTATGACCTCAGTTGCATAAGATTCAAAGGAAATATTCCAAAATGTTAACATATTTCTGGATAGCAGATTGAAATTTTCTTTTTTTTGAAAATTTCTGGCATTTTCCAGTTATTTACATGAACATACTTTGCTTCTATAATTATGAAGAAAGTTATTATATAGCAGGTGTATAGTGAACACTTTAAAATTTTATTCTGTAAGAAAATCTGGTATAATGAATTTGACAGTTGCTTAGGACTTTGTAGGCAAATTTGCATAGGCAGCCCAAACATTTGGTGGGAGGTGAAGAAGAATCTGACTCCTTCTATCAGTGATTCATAGTTACTGAAACTGTTGGGGAGAATTGTGGGGCTTTAATTAAGTAGCAATGAAATGTAATGGAGGTCTATAAAAGACAATCACCATGAGAGTAGAAAAGAGATGAAGTCAGTGTGGTGACTCTTGCCTGTTGTGGGCCTTCACACAGGGACAGTGTGTCCCAGTTAGGATGCTTTTGACAAAGAGTGGCACAATACCCAACTAAAATTGACTTAAGGAATAAGGGTACTTATTATCTTCCGTAAGAAGAAGTCCAGAGGCAAAGTGGTTCCAGGTTTGGTTCAATAACCCAATGCAGTGATGAACTCCGGTACTTTCCTATTTTTCCCTTCACCATCCTCAGTTTGTTGACAGTATCTCCCCTTATTGTCTCATGAGGGCTGCAGTAGTTCCAGGCATCACCATGTAGACATCATAACATTCAACATATATGAAAAGTTGTTTTTCCTCTATGCATTTCTTCTTACTCTTGATTTACTTCCCATTCATCCTTATTGGTCAGGCATGCATACCAGCAAGAGAGTAGGGCAAGGGGAATGGCCATTGTTAGGCAATGAATACTGTCTACACAAGTGCTTCTGGGTGGTGTAGTAAATAGTAGAACTTGACCTGGTCCTTTGGGTGGCACAATTGTGTGTTCAAAGAGCTGCAACATTGTAAATTGGGAGTCCCGCGTAGATTTGGTGTGGAGTATCTGGGATGAACATAGCAATGAGTCAGGGTGAGGGTCAGGGATTGACCTAGATGAGATAAAGCATTTCCAACACTTGTGGGTATCACTGGAGAGAAAGCCCAGGTGGGATTCAAGTGATTTAATAGGAATATTTAAAAGAAATGTGACCATACATCATGCTGATAAAATGAGATGTGGTGATTACTTTTTACAAAGTAGAAGGATAAAATTATCCAAGATGATATGGTAAGATATAATAGTTTTTAAATAAGATAATATAAAGAATAAATATAATACATAAATAAGACAATAAAAGCTGCAAGATAGAGGAAGAAAATAAACAATACCAGCAGGTACATGAGTAAGGAATAAAAGGAAATAACAGAAGAACAAAAAGATCAAAGATAGTGATATAACAAATTCAATTAAGTGAACATACTTAAAACAAGATGAAAAAAAGTAGAAGAAACAGCTTCAGAAATCTTGGGTTTATATGACTTTAGTTTACAGCTCTTCAGGTTGTGATAGTTATAGAAGGCCAGCAAATATCTTAAATTTCTTGCATACTTCTAAAATGTAAGAAAGGGTGTCCCTATAGCCATATGCTGATGGTAGGTATCTTCCGACTTTTTCTTTTAACCTTGTGGTAAAGAAACTGCCAACTAGCTTTGGGCCAGTTCCAGTTGTTCTTCTTCCCAGCCCCAGTGGAAATGCAAAGCTTCTGCCTTATTCCTGCTCAGGCAGACCTACAAGTCCACATTTTGTTCTCCCTTTTAATGAAGGCATCATTTTCCAGAGAAAATGCATAACTGACTGAATCATGTGCAAATCACACCCACGCCTGGGGAATCCTAACTGTGTAGTCCTCAAAGGGTAGCTACCCAGTTTGCAAGTGCAGCATCCAAAAATAAGTCACGAGTAGGCATAATTCAAATTACCAAATGATTTGGACTCTCTGCTCCCCATGTGCCTTCGAGGATACAGCAGCCCTCTGTAAACTCTACAGGCTTAAAACTCTGCCTTGGTAACTTTCATTTGTTCAGTCTCTCCTTATCAGTCTCCCTCAAGAACTACCATTTCTACCTAGTAAAAGCTGATGGCCCTGCTGATGGCACTTCAACCCTTAGTCCTGAGCTAGGTAATGATGAATTATAGTTATCCCTGATAATAGATATTTTCTAAACTGTTAGCCTTGACATGTACTGAAACTTATAACTTTTAAAATAAGCATTAAGTGAAAGTATTATTTTTGTTATATGATATATGTTCATTTTAAAAGATGGAAGTACAGGTAAGTATGAAGAAAAATAAAAACATTTAAATGTCATTGCCTAAAGATAAATTCTGTTAACATATTGTGATTGGCCCTTTGGGTTTTGTGTTTTTGTGTGTGGATATACACTTTTATTCATTGTTTTAATGTTCAACAGATATTTATTGTGTGCAGGCCATGCCCTAGGAACCAGGTATTTTTCAGGGAATATAGCACTGAAGAAAATAAGTCCCTCCTTTCGTGGAGTTATGTTCTAGTATCTTTTACCAAAAAAAGAGATCATTCCACACCTGTAATTTAAAAGACTGCTTTTTATCCATTTTAAATATACATTTATACAATTTAAAATATACATTTATACAATTTTAAATATACAATTTTAAATATATATTTTCATGCTAAATATAGATGTATGCAGTAATTTTAAATGACTAATAGTTTAGCATTTGAATGCTCCATAATTTTTTTCATAATTGTAAACAGATAGTTTCTATTGTTTTTTGCTATTATTGTATAAACAGCTTTTTGAAGGAACTTTGTATAATAGCACATAAATAAATACGCACATGTATTCAATTATATCCATAAGGTACACTTCGTACTCCAGTGTTTTTTTTTTGTTTTTTTGTTTTTTGTGGTATGCGGGCCTCCCTCCGTTGCGGCCTCTCCCGTTGCGGAGCACAGGCTCCGGACGCGCAGACTCAGCGGCCATAGCTCACGGGCCCAGCCGCTCCCCGGC
>NC_041224.1:140604867-140606510 GCF_002837175.3 Physeter macrocephalus
GGCGCGACCCCGGTTCCCCTGCATCGGCAGGCGGACGCGCAACCACTGCGCCACCAGGGAAGCCCCGTACTGCAGTGGTTTGAGTCCTAGATCATAGACCTCTTTCTAAGTCAATATGTAGATCTGCTTTTTGAGTATCTTTATATTTCCTTGTATAAATAGTCCAATATTTAAAAGCAGGTCCCTACTGGTTGTTATTATGAACAGTAAAGCAATAAACATTCTTGTGCATGTACTTAGGCACATTTATAGAACATTAATTCCTTTAATTAGATTTTAAAATTGAAATGCATGCTTTGTTTAAAAATAAGTAAAGAAGTGTATTAAATGAAAAGTGTAAGTTCCATCCTATCCTTTCTTTCTACCCGCATTTCAACTCTTTGGAGGTAAATAGCACACATTCCCTGTGCATTTATTTCTCTTATGAATTTCCTCCACAGATCCTACATGCACCACATGATGTTTTTGATCCAAAGCATCCATGCTCCCTCTCCTTTGCAACCACACCCTGATTTTTAGGAGTCCCACTCTTCCACCACTAAATCTGCTCCAGCTACTCTGGCTTCTCTGTTGTTCCTTACACAGGTTAAAGTGAATTAAAAATATTCCAGCTTCGGGGCCTTTGCACTTGCCATTGCCTCTGCCTGGAAAGCTTATCCCTGGATTCTCATAGCTCCCTCCCTTAATCATTTAGGTCTTGGCCCAACTTTTACCTTCTCAGTGAGGTATTCCCTAATCACTTCATTTAAAATGGCAGCCCCCAGTCTCATCTCCCTTCTTGCTTCTACTCTCTTCCAGGGCACGCTCCACCACCTGACATTCTACATCTCACCCATTTGTTTATTATTTGAATCCCGTACTAGGATGTAAGCTCCATGAGAGCAGGAATTTTTGTCCACTGTTATGTCCTCAGTGCTAGATCAGTTATTAACATATAATAAATAAGTGCTCAGTTAATCTTTATTTAATAAATTAATGAACAGCAGTGAAGGGCACAAATAAGTTTGGAGCTAATTAGACACTAGTTTGAATCTCAGCTTATTAAGGTCACAATAGCTGTGTGATCTTGGACAATTTTTAAAATTTATCTAGGCTTGAGTTTCTTCATCTGGAGAAGAGAGGAATTAAAAGTAATTGCTTTCAATGGAACAGGATAGAAAGCCCAGAGATAAACCCGTGCACATATGGTCACCTTATTTTTGATAAAGGAGGCAAGAATATACAATGGAGAAAAGACTGCCTCTTCAGTAAGTGGTGCTGGGGAAACTGGACAGCTACATGTAAAAGAATGAAATTAGAACACTCCCTAACACCATACACAAAAATGAACTCAAAATGGATTAAAGACCTAAATGTAAGGCCAGACACTATAAAACTCGTAGAGGAAAACATAGGCAGAATGCTCTAAGACATAAATCAGAGCAAGATCCTTTTCGACCCATCTCCTAGAGAAATGGAAATAAAAACAAAAATAAACAAATGGAAATAAAAATGAAAATAAACAAACAAAAATAAACATTTTAAGACCTAATGAAACTTAAAAGCTTTTGCACAGCAAAAGAAAGCATAAACAAGATGAAAAGACAACCCTCAGAATGGGAGAAAATATTTGCAAATGAAGCAACTGACAAAGGATTAATCTC
>NC_041224.1:140606630-140689798 GCF_002837175.3 Physeter macrocephalus
CCTAAGTGTTCATCGACAGATGAATGGATAAAGAAGATGTGGCACATATATACAATGGAATATTACTCAGCCATAAAAAGAAAGGAAATTGAGTTATTTGTAGTGAGGTGGATGGACCTAGAGACTGTCATACAGAGTGAAGTAAGTCAGAAAGAGAAAAATAAATATCGTATGCTAACACATATATATGGAATCTAGAAAAAAAATGTTTCTTGGAATCTAGAAAAAAAAAATGAAGAACCTAAGGGCAGGACAGGAATAAAGATGCAGATGTAAGAGAATGGACTTGAGGACATGGGGAGGGGGAAGGGTAAGCTGGGACGAAGTGAGAGAGTGGCATGGACTTATAAATACTACCAAATGTAAAATAGCTAGCGGGGAAACAGCCGCATAGCACAGGGAGATCGGCTCTGTGCTTTGTGACCACCTAGAGGGGTGGGATAGGGAGGGTGGGAAGGAGGGAGACACAAGAGGGAAGAGATATGGGAACATCTGTATATGTATAGCTGATTCACTTTGTTATAAAGCAGAAACTAACACAGCATTGTAAAGCAATTATACTCCAATAAAGATGTTAAAAAAAATTTTTTAAATTAGAAAAGTAATTGCTTTGTAGGGTGTTATGACTCAGAGAGGTTCTGTCATGGTCAAGTGTTTAGAACAGTACCTGGTACATAAGAAGCACTTAACAAAGCTTCCTTTTCTTCCCCCCTCCCCTCTCCCTTCCCTTCCTCCATTTCTTTCTTTTCTCTCATTGCTATTTTGAAGTAAAAAGCATAACTTGTTATTTTTCTTTCTTAGCATTCCAACTTGCTGCTTAGCACACAAAGCATCCTGGAGCCTCCATGTGCAACAAGCTGACTCAGCAGCCCATGTATCCTAGCATTACAATGCAGTTTACACTCCAACTCAACCAGCACTGCACTGCTTTGCTCTACCAGGGTCATGAGGCACTAGGGCAATTGTTTGAATACAGAGACATTGTAACCTACTTCTACACTGTTTGGGACAGCCCTAGGGAGTGGTCCAAGTGTAGTCTCTCATGTTCACAAAAACCTGGAATCTGGAACAGCTACAATGTTTCCCTCAGTATTTGGGAGCCATAATCTTGGTTCATACTCAAAACAGCTATCTCATTCTTAGTTCATAGTGGCCAAGGATTACATTAGAGTGAAGGAAGAATCCCATATGGTTCCTTGGGATTCAAGAGAAGAGGAAATGACTCATTCATACTTCTCACAGACTAACTTCCCAGGAACTTCTTCTGGCCAAGACTCTCTTCGTTCATTGCCATGTTTTCCATTCATGCAACAAACATTTAAAAAAATAAATAACACTAGAAGGAAGCCACCATAAAATGTGCCATGAAGATTCATTCAGCCTAAAGACAATTATTACAACTAGCTATAAAAGTCATAATAGCTGTTTATTGAGAATTTATCTGGTGTCAGGCAGTCTACACAGGAACTCAAATCCAAAATGATAACAGTGCAAGGAGATG
The DNA here is from genome assembly GCF_002837175.3 of Physeter macrocephalus. NCBI lineage: Eukaryota > Metazoa > Chordata > Mammalia > Artiodactyla > Physeteridae > Physeter > Physeter macrocephalus. Next base: position 140,608,132 of record NC_041224.1, read on the forward strand.
ATGAAATTTACATTACAAATAAAAAAACAGAAATTCACCGAGATTAGCTATCCAAGGTCACAAACTAGATAGTGACTGATCCAGGACTCAAACCCAGTGCCGCAGAACTCTGAAACCTACGATTTTTGCAGGAGTATATATTATCTCTGGATATTATAATCTAGAGTGGAAAATGTAAAGTTTGTCAATAATACAAGTTTTATGGAAATTACTCAGTTGCATCCAAGAAGCATTTATTGAGAATGTAAAGCCCTGGTAGATGTTCAAAGAAGGTATAACAACTCGGATAAGATAGAGTCTATCTATATCTTCCCTAGGGGATTGTGCTCGAATATAGTACAAATAACTGCTATAATTGAATTAACATCAGAGACTCCTCTTTCTTTAAGATTTGGTTAGAAAAATTCTTTGCTGTCAGCCGTACTTCTGATTAGAGAGGATCAGAGAGGAGATCACAGTTGATGTCGGGTATCGAGTCAGTGGAGAGGCAATGTGAAGAACATAGCTAAGTTGCCGAGGCCTCACGTAGTATTGAGCATGAGTCTAAAGGGACAAGAGCTGAAGCAACAAGTACCCTGAAGGGGCAAACATAAAGAGGTTTGCTGACTACAGACTGGGAGTCACACCATTGCTGGGATCAGTGGGGGACTGACAGGACAGGAAGGTGGAGCTGAAGGAGATCACAGCAACAATGTAGCAGGTTGGAGGGGTTTGGGTGCAGAATGACTGAATCATACATGCTGGAGGGATGTGGTAATAATGCGGAGATGACTGTGTGTAGAACTAGCCATCCCCAAGGTTCCGGATGGAACTTGGAGTGGTAATAAGATCATTTGGACAGCCTCAAAATGTCCCTTTCCAGCCAACTATCCTATAGTTTTGATTTCCAAAATTTATGTTTAAGAGGTAAGATTACTTTGAAAAGGCTTCAGTAGAGTGGGGTATGGTCTTTGGTGACCGTGATGGTGAGGAATAGTTCTTGGCTTAGTGGTATGACTGGAGAATGTACCCCCAAATGCTGGAGTGTTAGTGGAAAAATTTAAAAATCTTCCTAGTGTAACGTCTTACCCCAACATATCAACGAAGACCCTTTTGCAAAATGTGGCTAAATCAGATGCATTTGTTTTTAATGCTCAACTCACGAAAGTGAGTTTTTTTCTTTTTCTTCTTAATTAATATATAATTGACATAGAACATCGTATTAATTTTAGGTATACAACATAATGATGTGATTGCTCCTTATTCAGGGTTTTACTGAAGCCAGGGAAACCTAAGAAAGATTCTATGGAGGTTTAACTCAGATATCTTTTTTTTGTTTAGTTAGTATTTATTGTTAGTTTAAACATAGAAATAGAAGATAATAAAAGCATATTATTATCCTGGTAGAAATTCAAAGTAAAAGGGCTCCTTAGGTGAGACTGTACTGTTTTATTGCTATTCTGAATTATTTACATGTAGTATGATTACATTTATTATTTAACACTGGAAATGTACATTAATAACTGTGACTATGACATATTTAATTGTATAATGTTTTATTAAGGTGGATTTTAGATACTTTAACCCTATTGACTAGAAAACACGTTTGTTCTTAGGCAACTATTTCTTGCAGGTTTGAATGTCTGGCCATATAATACCTATAACCATGTGCTTTCATTTTTAAAATCCCACTGGGAAAGTTCACCCAAGTGATGAGCTTCACTGCTACTGAGATTTGCCCTGTTCTCGAAAGTGGAAGAGGCTGTGAGGGGGCAGGTTCAAGTGGAGAGCACTGCTACTTCAGTTAAATGCCTTCCTCAAAGCATCATCCCAGAGTCCTGTGAAACAGGCAGGGCTTCACCTTTCTTAGTATCAGAATCTGACCTCATCAAGATAAGAGTCGCTTTCCTCGTGTCAGCAGCCATGCTGTTTGTTTCTGCCCCACGCTTGCAGGACAGAGGCGTAGAGAAATTGAGAGAGAGAGCTGTTCCTCCTCCTCCACCTAATACCACGACTGCTATTACTGCTGCTACTACAAACCCTACTGCTTCTTTGACTACTGGCTAGGATTTGTTAGGTATTTCCTATTTGCTAGACCTCTTCCTAAGAATTTAAATATATAATTCATTTAATCTTTACAACAACCTTATCAAGTAGCTATTATTAACTTCATTTTATAAAATGTAGATGAAGAGTCTGAAACACAGCCAGATACCTGCCTGGCCTAAATTCACACTGCTACTAACTGGAGAGTGTAAATGGTCTAATTAATCCATTTTATCCTCTGGTTAAGACGCTAACATTGTACTCTTTTAAAAATATTCACTGAACGTATGCCAAAGTGTAACTCTGTAATCAGATCTCCGCTAAGGAAATTGCGTGAGTGACTGAATCATTTGGCTAACTTGGACCTTGCAATATTTCCCTGTCTCCCCAAATAGTACAATTCATTATTTTTTTAAAAAAATAAGGAAGTTTATAGTCAGGAGTGAAATAGAGTTATTTTTCTGCTTCCGAGACTATATAGGAATTGGTCTCTTTTGTATAGCTGTTTAAAGGTAGGTTAAGAAATAAGAGAGAGTTCACATTCTGTATCTGGGAATTTTGTTCTGCTTTGTTACAACAAAGCAAATACATTGGGTTTCTTTTGAGAGAACACTACATTTTGCATTACAGTGATTTGATTTCTCTGAACTTCATTCCACTAGATAAAGATAAGACAGGCACCAAAGTCCAGAAGGGCTTCCTATTGCTTACCTACATATACATCGTGCTTGGGGCGGTGACATTTGGAGCCTTGGAGAGAGACTTTGAGGTACAGCAGCAATGTTTGGCGGTTAAGGTGAAAACTGATTTTCTGAAAAATCGTTCCAATATAACTAGGGAAGATGTCCAAAGGTTTGTGCAGGTAGGAGATGAAGTGGGTATTTTCAGAGTTATAATACTGCTATCTATGCAGAGAAGCCGTTTAGTGTGAAAATTCTATGAAATAATTTCCTTCATTGAGACTAAATATAGTTTACCTAAGCAAGATATTTCAGGTTAGTAGGAGGGAAATAAGGAAATCATGCAGACCGGGAAGAAAAAGGAAGGCAGCAGATGATAACAAGGTGGAAGGAAGTAAAAGGCAGAGAAGGGACAAATTACAACCCAATCACTAGATGAGTATTAAAAACTAAAAATGTTCTGATTGAAGTGATCCTTTTCATTATTCCATATGAAGTTCAGAAATATCTTCTTATCTGCAAAGGAGATAAGAATCTGGCAGGAAATGTGGCTTATTTCCCTTCCACCTTTTCCAGATGTTATCATGCTCTAAATGTTGTCCTTAAATACTCCCTTGTAATATCTTTCATAGTTGAGAAAAGTTAATTTTAATGTAGTTAAAGTTAAACCTTTTAAAGGTTTAACCTAGCTAAACCTTTTCCTTTAGGGTTTGTACAACTTATGCTAGTCTTTTCCAACTTTGAGGTCATAGAGACATTTCTTAAACTTTCTTCTAGAAGTTTTTAAATTTTGCTTTTTACATTTAAATAATTAATCCATCCGGGGCTTCCCTGGTGGTGCAGTGGTTGAGAGTCCGCCTGCCGATGCAGGGGACACGGGTTCGTGCCCCGGTCCGGGAAGATCCCACATGCCGCGGAGCGGCTGGGCCCGTGAGCCATGGCCACTGAGCCTGCGCGTCCGGAGCCTGTGCTCCGCAACGGGAGAGGCCACAACAAGGGGAGGGCCGCCTACCAAAAAAAAAAAATTAATCCATCCTGGATTACGTGTGTGTGTGTGTGTGTGTGTGTGTGTGTGTGTGTGTGTGTAGTATGTGTCCATGTAAAGTAGGTTCTAATTTTATGTATTTTTCCATGTAGAGAGCCCATTGTTCCAGAACAGTTTATTGATACATTCATTATTTCCCCATTAATTTTTAGTGTTATCTTTATCATATTCCAGGTTCTCTTATGTCCATAAATTTGTTTCTGGGCTTTTGATTCCGTTCCATTCTGTTTGAATTAAAATAGCCTTGCAATAAGTCCTGGAATGAACTTTCCTATCCTTTTGTATGAATTTTGTGATCAGATTATCATATTTCATAATATACTCTGCTGGGGTTTTGATGGAAATTTCTTTGAATTTGGGGAGAATTTTTATGTCGTGATATTGAGCATTCTTAAACACAAAATGGAATCAGTTAGTATGTTCAAATCATATACTACATAGTCTTTTGTGAGTGGCTCCTTCCACTTAGCATGATGTTTTTGACGTTCCGCTGTATTGTTGCATTTGTCAGTATGTCATTTCTTTTTATTACTGAGTAGTAGTCTATGGTATATCTACACAAAAATGTCCTTATCCATTCACATTGATGAGCTTCGAGTTGTCTTCAGGTTTATGTCTATCATAAATGAAATTGCTACAAATATTTTCTTTGTTGGGAAACATGTTTTTATTTCTTTTGGTAAATGCCTAGAAGTGGAATTGCTATGTGAAATAGTAAGTATGTATAACTCTGCAAGAAACTGCCCAACAGAGTTCTCCAGAGTGGTTATATCATTTTACACACCCTTCAACACTCTCTCAGAGCTCTAGCTGCTCTACATCCCTGCCACAATTGGATGTTGTAAGGTGTTTTTATTTTAGCCAATCTAATGATATCTCATTGTGATTTTAATTTGTATTTTCCTGATGACTAATCATGTTGAGCATTTTTATGAGCTTATTGACCATTTTTATATTATCTCTTGTGAATTATCTGTTCAAATCTTTTGCCTGTTTTTTTCATTTGTCTACTTAATACAGAGTTATAAGTATTTTTAATATATTCCGGAGAAAAGTACTTTGTAACGCATATGTGTTGCCAATATTTTCTCCTTGATGGTGGATTGATTTTCCTTTTATTCATGGTTTCTCTTGAAGAGAATTTTGTTTTCTATAAATTCTAGTTTATAAATTTTTATGGATTGTGCTTTTTGTGTTCTAAAAAATCCTCTGCTAAACCAAAGTCACAAAGATTTCTAGAAGTTTTCTAGTTTAGCTTTTATATTTATTTATTTGATACATTTCAAGTTAATTTTGATGAATTGTGAGAGGTAAGCATCAAGATTTGTTGTTGTTATTTTTAATACAGATCTCCTGTTACTTCAGAATCATTTGTTGAAAAGACTATCATTTTTTCATGGAATTACCATTTCAACTTTGTCCAAAGCCAATTGACCAGGCTCCAGTTATGGGTAAGGGAGGGTAAGCACACTCCGCTCTTTCTCTCCCATTGAATGTAACTATAAAACCTGGAAAGAATATATGGATCAGGTATTTGAGGAATCTGAAAAGTAAATAGCAGCAATATAAGGAAGAACTTCACGATTTGAAGTACTGAACTGGTGGTGAGTTACACACTCTTGTACTTCTCTGGTATCTCCCAGCCTGATCTTTTTTTTTTTTTTTTTTTTAATTTTACTTATTTATTTACTTTTGGCTGCATTGGGTCTTCGTTGCTGTGTGCAGGCTTTCTCTAGTTGTGGCGAGCGGGGGCTACTCTTCTTTGTGGTGCGTGGGCTTCTCATTGCGGTGGCTTCTCTTGTTGAGGAGCACAGGCTCTAGGCACACCGGCTTCAGTAGTTGTGGCACGTGGGCTCTGTAGTTGTGGCTCGCTACTCTAGAGTGCAAGCTCAGTAGTTGTGGTGTGTGGCCTTAGTTGCTCCGTAGCATGTGGGATCTTCCTGGACCAGGGTTTGAACCCGTGTCCCCTGCATTGGCAGGTGGATTCTTAACCACTGAGCCACCAGGGAAGCCCCCCAAGCCTGATCTTAATGTAGCTGGAAACTCAGATATAACACAGAGAGCCCTAGGAGACATCCTCTAGTTCTGGCTCCAGGAGTAGGAAAGGGAACTTATAATGCTCAGAGAGAGTGTGGAAATCCTTCCTTTTATTCCTTTTCTTCGTTGTCTTGCACCTCAGTTCCCAAGCAATCCTGTGGTGGTGGCAGCAGTGTCAGCACCAACAGTGGAAGCAATAGAAACCCACACAATTCTAAGGGAGAAGGAACCCATCCTCTGTTCCCTGAAGCAGTAGTTTCAAAGCTAGGGCCAAACCCTTATACTTTTTTTCCTTTTTTCTCTCCTCCTACCACTTAGCCCTAGATATGGCACAATCACGGAAGTAGTGGTTGTTTTCTGGCTAAAAGACTAAAAAGGGGAGCCCCCAGGAAGAAGAAAGTAATGAGGAGATCACAGAGAGGGAGCTGTTTGGGAAGTCACCCTGTAAAATTGCTTAAAATCTCCTGGGTTCACCGCTGACTTGCAGATGCATGGATCTGATCCTAATTTTCACAACAAAGACTATGAGAACTGAACTAGTGGGTAGACCTGAATCTAGGTCCCAGACTGACCTCTGAGTGATGGACATGTGGAACAGGTCCAGATGATACTGCAGAGGCTGTGAAAGCTGAACCGACAGCAGAACCCCATCCCGCAGAATGTGAGCTGGAACTTGCAGTCTGAATGCAAACAGACAAATTGCCTGCTAAACTGAAAATAACATTATCCAGGGGATTTAAATAAGACTCAGAGTCTTGTAGATGAGTTAGTATTCAAAATGTAGAGGATACAGTCCAAAAGGACTCAGCATATGAAGAACCACAAAAATCTGATGATGAATCCTCTCAGATTTTGTCTGAAAAAGTTTGTTTTGCCTTTTTTAAAAAGGACATTCTCATTGGATATATAATTCTAGTCTGGCACTTTAAAAACATTGTTCCACAGGCTTCTGGTTTGCATTGCTTATGATAGGAAGCCTGATATTATTCTTAGATTTGTTGCTCTTTACATACTGAGTTTTTTTTTCCTCTGGTTACACTTTAGATCACTAGTTTTTAGTAATGTGATTATGATGTATATGTTTCATGTGTATATGTGTTTCTCCTGCTTATGATTCACTGAGCTTCTTGTAACTCTGTGTGTCTCATTTTCATCAAATTTGAAAATTTTCAATCATTATTTTGCCCCTCCTTTGGCTTCTTTCTCTCAACACACATACTTGATATCTGATTTTTTTTTCAATTTTTTTTCCTCTGTGTGCTTCCATTTGGATATAATCTACTACTGTATCTTTAAGTTTATTCTTTTCTTCTGTTGATAATCTTGTCTATTCCTTTTTGGATGTTATATTTTTCATTTCTAGAATTTCCACTTGCTTATATCTTACATATTCCATTTCTCTCCTCATTATGTTAATGCTTCCTTACCTCTTTGAGCATATTTATAATAGCCCTTTTAAGATCATTTTCTGCTAACTCCATCATTTTAATGGAATTGTTATTTATGAGTTTGTTTCTTTTGACTGATTTGTCTCCTGGTAATGGGTTACATTTTCTTGATTCTTTGTATGTCTGTTAATTTTTTTTAATTGGATAATAGACATTATGAATTATTTGGGGATGCTTGGACATTCTCTGACAGGCAATTAAGTAAGTTACTTAAACATTACTTTAACCATTTCAAGATCTGTTTTAAACTCCTTCCAGGCTTAAAGTAGCCTTTTTTTCTAGGATTAATTTTGCTGCACGTCTCAGTTATGGTCATTCTCCACTGAATGTCATGGACATATAATAGGGCTTCTGCACTCTAGCTCGAAACTCAAATGGTTTTTAAACTGGTGTGAGCTGTAGGAATTGTTCATCTTACAAGCCATAGTTATTATTATTTTTCTCCCAATATATTAGTTATTTGTTGCTACATAACAACATTCCACAAACTTAGTAGCTTAAAACATTTATTATCTCAGTTTCTGTAGGTTAGGAATCTGAGCACAGCTTAGGTGGGTCTTCTGCAAGACTGCAGTCAAGGTGTCAAAAGGGCTGTGGTCTCACTGAGGCTCAACTGAGGGAAAATCTGCCTGCAAACTCATGTGGCTTTTAGCAGCATTTGGTTCCTTAAGGCTGTCAGACCAAGGACCCCAGTTTCACACTGGCTGTTGCCCAGAGACTACATTCAGGTTCCGGCCACATGGCCCTTTCCATAGGCATATCATAACATGGTAGCCTCCTTCTTCAAAGCCAACAACGGAGAAAGCGACTCTAGCAAGGTCACCACTACAGTCTTATTTAACCTAATCACATACATGGAGTCATGTACATCCTATCACCTTTGATATATTCATAGCCACTTATGTTGCTAGAGATAAGCCACAGGCCCCACCCACACTCAGAGAGAGAGGGAGTCACACAAGGGCATGAACTCCAGACCATAGGGGCCACTTTGAGAGACTGTCTGCCATGCTCAGGAAATTGTTTTTGACCAGTCTCATAAAGTTTTATTCTTTTCATGTGCAAAATGTCATTGAGCCAAAGACTGAAAGATACCTCTATGCAGATTTCTATCGTTCTTTCTCTGGGTAGCTTTGCCCTCTGTGGAACTCTGCCCACAAATTGTAGCCACCTCAGCTTTACTGAAATCCAGTCTCTGTTTCCTCAGCTCAGCAAAATCACCATGCTCTCTTTGGGGGTCCCTCTTCCTATGCAACAGTCTAGAAATTGCCAGTAATTGCCAGTCTGGGCAATGGTAGTACTCACCTCATTTGCTTTCCTTCTCTCAGTAATTACAGTTCTGCATTTTCTCTTGTCTGCTGTCTAGAAACAGTTGTTTCTCATATTTTGTCCAGTTTTCTAGTTGTTTACTGTGGGAGGATAATTTTGGACTGTGTTACTCCATCATGACTGGAAGCAGCAGTCTGTCTCTTGAAATATTTTACTTTTAATTACCATCACCCCTGTCCTCATTTAACATGTCATCCAAGAGTGTTTCTGTTCAATCTCATTTTTAAAACTCCATATATATTATTGTGTGTTTAGCTCTTGTTTTTATCTATCCACATTTTATTGACTTTTTTATTCTTTCTTTCTTCATCTCAGAGTTTCTCTCAGAGATAATTTTCCTTCTTGCAAAACTTATCTGTAATAAATTTATCTCATGACAGTCTGCTTCTGAAAACACTCTCCCTTTTTTGTTTTGTTGTGTTTTAATCTAAAAATATGTTCATCTTCTTTCTTGAAAGATATGTTAGCAGAGTATGCAATGCTAGGTTGAGAATTGTTTTCTTTTAGAACATGGGAGACATTATTCCACTGTTTTGTGGCTTCCTTCAGCTGCTTCTAAGAACTTTTCTGTCAATCTAATTTCCTCTCTGTAAATAATTTATCTTTTCTCTCTGGCATCTGAGGCCTTCTCTGATTCTATGATCTTCTCCTCATCTCTGTTGTTTTACTATTTAATTCAACAGTCTAGATGTGATTTTTGTTTTTATATTGCTTGGGGTTTTCTTCCTGAATCTTTGTATTTGTTTCTCATATCAATTCTAGGAAATTCTGGGCTGTTAATTCCTTAAAAATGACCAATATGGTTGACCTATCTTCTGTATCTCGTAACACTTCTTTTTTATATTCTCCACTATTTTTCCCTTTTTGGTGTATTTTGAGTAATACATTAAGACATAGCTTTCATTTACTAATTTTCTCTTTGGCCCCATTTTATCTGAGTTTTGAATTTTTAATTTCAAAGGTTTTATTTTTTCTTTCTCTTATCCTTTATCCTTTCTATCTCTTATCCTTTCCTTATCCTTTAAAAGTTCTCTTTATCCTTTTAAAATGTGTGTGGTTCATGAACATTTTAAACATATTTTATATTCTGTGTCCAATTACTCAATATTTGAAGTCTTTAGGATTTTAATTCTGCTATAAGATTTTTCTGTGACTCTAATAGTGACATTCCTATCTTGCTTTTGACTTTAATTAGAATGCCTCTAATGTTTCACTAGTAAGCTTGAAGCTGCTGGGGTTTATTATGGTTACTCTATATCAAATTAAAACATTTTTTTCCTATTTCTAACTTACAAAATATTTCCCTAACATTATTTCATTTTATCTATTTTTGTACTTATTGAAGTGATCAATATATGAGTTTTCATCTTTATTATTTTTTTGTGATTTCCTACTAACAATGCATTCCTTTAGTCATAATGTATTCTTTTATAACTCTGCTAGATTTGATTAATATTTTATTTATAATTGGGGATTCTATATTTATAGGCATTCTGTAATTCCCTCCCTCCCTCCCTTCTTTCCTTCTTTCCTTCCTTAACCCTGTGCTATTCATATCTGGTTTTGATATATTAGTATCAGATTCATTCCAGAATTCTATAAAGAATCAAGAAGCATAGAAAAAAATCTTTTAATTATTCTGCTCATTGTGCTACTTTCTACTCCCATCTTCCTTTCCTTCTGACTCTGTATTTGAAGTTTCTTGGGGGAGGGGGTTGTTTAGGGAATAAAGACATCAATATCTTGAGCAGATCATTACTATTGCTGTGTAGATTGTGAAGTTTTTGGCCGAGGTTCTTTCATCAGAAGAATTCTATGTATTTTAGACTTTCCAGAAATTGAAGCCCCTCTCATTAACTTCTTTCTTATGTTCTAATGATGTGATAAAATTACTGTGTTCTTACATCTTTTTCCTCATATCTCTCATGATTTCCATTTGCCTAAATGAGAAGTCTCTCTGCAGCTATCTTCAGCTCATATTTGCTAATTATTTGAAAATGATTGAGCTCGCTTAATGTTTTAATCATTGTGCTCAATCTATACACATTACAGTCACAAATTTCCTTAAAAATATTGTTGTAGTCACATATCCAACCCATATACAACTTCCAAAGGGGTTGACACAACTAAAACAAATAAGGTTCTCCATTATAAGTTATTATCATAAGCATTTCTATTTCACTTGATCCTAAGGAAAATTTCCAATTTGACCCAATTAGATATAGGCATGGTTTTAATCCAATTAAATGGAACTAATTTTATTTAGTGTTTTACTTGAAGAAATATAAATTTTACAATCCAAATTTTGTTTTTTTTTTTCTCTTGTTTTAATTTGTAGATGATGACTTCTCTCATATTATCAGGAATACCTCCCACAGGAAATAAGACTAATGTTTTCTTTTGGACTTTTACAAACTCTTTTATAACTTGTATAATCATCTTATCCACAATAGGTAGGTTTGTGCTTTGTTTTTTCCACTTAGGATGCTAAATAGTTTATAAATGTTTTGCATGAGGTACTGTCTACACCTTTATATGATATCTTAGATTTAATGAAATAAAGTGGTTAGTTTAAGGTGCAGTAGCCCATCCATAACAAGGTCTACTAAGATAAGGGAAGGAAGCTGACAATATTCTTGGCTCTCTGTGAAAAGGACAATTTTTCTTTTTCCCTACACTTTGGATCCATTAAAATCTTGGCTTGAGACTATTGTCTGTAAACTAGGAAGTATGGAGCATAAGAAAAGCTGTCCCCCACTACTCCATTTCAACAAAAAGTGTTCCAAATGTAGAAAAATTTTCCCAAATAAGTCAAATGAGACTTATTCTCTTCTCCCACTTCCCGAAAATCTGCATTACCAGCTCTTGGGCAATAGAGAGTCCGTGAGTGAGGAAAAAAATTTCTTAGAATAAGAAGCTCTCAAAAGGGGTAGCTTGTAGTTGCAGAACAGAGTGTAAATGTTATCATATAGATGATATAAAAAAGATACCAAAATGTAGAATGATGAAGAGGCATAGGACAGAGGAAGAAAATAATAAGGGGTATAACACTCTTAGCATACAGTATCAGGAAACAAGAATTTATAAACATTTAAACAGAGGTTTAAGAATATTGTTTAAAAGTACAAAGGCAAATATAGGAGAATAAAAAGTAGCAATATAAATGTCAAACATGGAGAACAGGAGGAAGAAGGTGTTTATAGGAGTTGAATCCCTATCTTTCATATCCAAAATATGATCTAAAATTGATAAGTCAACAAATGAATATATAACCACATACATCAGTCTAATCCAACAGTGTAGCTCTGAAGCAGAAATTCTACCACAAAATTGGTCTCACCCTGGATTTGGAGTCTGGCCTTTTATATTCCTGTGTTAGTCAGCTGTTGGTACTAGCACCTTCCAAGCTGAGGTGTGAGCAAACCTCCCAGTTGTGGTAGCTCCCCTGGGCTAAGAGCAGTTCTCAAGAGAAGGAGGCAACTGCCTTAACAGCTAATACTCATGGCACCTGGAGGTGGGTTACCAGAACGGTCAAGGAAATCTGCGTGAGGGCCCACGAGCATAAATTACAGCATGCTTTCTTAAAATTAGTTGATTCCAAAGTAAATGCTCTTAACTTGTTTAATTGTAGGAGTAGAATGTGCTAAATGTAGAAAACTTGAAAAACATGATTTTTAAACAATTGACATCTCACTGCTCCACCCACAATAACTGTTTAACTTTTAGTCATAGAAAGTTCTTTATATGTGTGTATACATATGTATATATATATATATATATACATATATCAGTATATAGTTTTCAGCTGCTTTGTCAGGGCAATATGTCATTATTATTTTCTATGTCATACATGCTTCACTGTAATTCTTCATGATATCACCATATTTCATTACATTATATACCATATTGTACATGACCAGTCTCCTTAATTGAACATTTAAGCTGTTTCCAATTTTTCAAAATTTGAAATAGTGATACTGTGAAAAACCCTTTTTAACTTACATTTCTTGATCATTTTTTTAGAATAAGATCAGCTGTCTCATTGTATTTTGTTTATTTGTTTTTTAGTAGGTATTATGTGTGCTAGGGCTCTTAGAAAACCAATGACTGAAAATTTGCCCTCAAAGACCAATGTCAAATGTGAAAATTGTACCAAGTTGCTGTATTGAAGGGCATTGCAATTTTCTTTTTTTTCCTCTTATCAGGTTATGGAACAATTTTTCCTACAACTTCTGGTGGACAGATGTTCTGTGTTGTCTTTGCTGCAATTGGAATACCTCTAACTATTATATTATTTAAATTTGTTGGTACATATTTACATAAAGAATAAGGACGGGACCTGCACCAGTGGGAGGGAGCTGTGAAGGAGGGAAAGTTTCCACACACTAGGAAGCCCCTTCACTGGTGGAAATGGGGGGTAGGCAGTGGGGGAGCTTCAGAGCCATGGAGGAGAGTGCAGCAACAGGGGTGCAGAGGGCAAAGTGGAGAGATTCCCGCACAGAGAATTGGTGAGGACCAGCACTCACCAGCCTGAGAGGCTTGTCTGCTCACTCGCCGGGGCAGGCAGGGGCTGGGAGCTGAGGCTCTGGTTTTGGAGGTCAGAGCCAAGGGAGAGGACTGGGGTTGGCTGCGTGAACGCAGGCTGAAGGGGGCTACTGTGCCACAGCTAGCCGGGAGGGAGTCCAGGAAAAAGCCTGGAACTGCCTAAGAGGCAAGAGACCGTTGTTTCGGGGTGCGCGAGGAGAGGGGATTCAGAGTACTTCCTAAATGAGCTCCAGAGACGGCCGAGAGCCTCAGCTATCATCGTGGACCCCAGAGATGGACATGAAACGCATGGCTGCTGCAACAGCCACCAGGAAGCCTATGTGCAAGCATACGTAACTATCCACACCTCCCCTCCCGGGGGCCTGTGCAGCCTGCCACGGCCAGGGTTCCGTGATCCAGGGACAACTTCCCGGGGAGAACTCATGGCACGCCTCAGGCTGGTGCAATGTCATGGTGGCCTCTGCTGCCGCAGGCTCGCCCTGCATCCATACCCCTCCCTCCGCCCGGCCTGAGTGAGCCAGAGCCCCCGAATCAGCTGCTCCTTTAACTCCGTCCCGTCTGAGCAAAGAACAGGCGCCCTCAGGCAACCTACACGCAGAGGTGGGTCCAAATCCGAAGATGAACCCCAGGAGATGTGTGAACAACGAAGAGAAAGTGAAATCTCTCCCAGCAGCCTCAGGAGCAGCAGATTAAATCTCCGCAGTCAACATGTTGTACGCTGCATCTCTGGAATATCTGAATAGACAATGTATCATCCCAAAATTGAGGCTGTGGACTTTGGGAGCAACTGTAGACTTGGGGTTTGCTTTCTGCATCTAATTTGTTTCTGGTTTTATGTTTATCTTAGTTTACTATTTAGAGCTTATTATCATTGGTAGATTTCTTTATTGATTTGGTTACTCTCGTCCTTTTTTTTATTTTATTTTTTATTTTTTTATTTTTATTTTTTTTTTTGTGGTACGCGGGCCTCCCTCTGTTGCAGCCTCTCCTGTTGCGGAGCACAGGCTCCAGACGCGCAGGCTCAGCGGCCATGGCTCACGGGCCCAGCCGCTCCGCGGCATGTGGGATCCTCCCAGACCGGGGCGCGAACCCGGTTCCCCTGCATCGGCAGGCGGACGCGCAACCACTGCGCCACCAGGGAAGCCCTCGTCCTTTTTTTAAAATAAATGTATGTATGTTTCCGTCTTCTCTTTTTGTGAGGTGTATGTGTATGCTTCTTTGTGTGATTTTCTCTGTATAACTTTCCTTTTACCATTTGTCCTAGGGTTCTCTCTGTCCATTTTTTTTTTTTTAGTATAGTTTTTAACACTTGTTATCATTGGTGGATTTGTTTTTTGGTTTGGTTGCTCTCTTCTTTCTTTCCTTTTTAAATTTTTTTGAAATAATATTTCTATATTAATTACTTTATTTTATTTTTCTTTCTTTGTTTCTTTTATTTTCTGCCTTTTCTTCTGAGCTGTGTGGCTCACAGGGTCTTGGTGCTCTGGCTGGGTGTCAGGCCTGAGCCTCTGAGGTGGGAAAGCCGAGTTCAGGACCTTGGACAACCAGAGACCTCCCAGCCCCATGTCATATCAAATGGCAAAAGGTCTCCCAGAGATCTCCATCTCAATGCCAAGACCCAGCTCCATTCAATGACAAGCAAGCTACAGTGCTGGGCACCCTATGCCAAACAACTAGGAAGACAGGAGCACAAACCCACCCATTAGCAGAGAGGCTGCCTAAAATCATAATAAGTTTACAGACACCCCAAACACACCACCGGATGCAGTCCTGCCCACCAGAAAGGCAAGATCCAGCCTCATGCACCAGAACACAGGCACCAGTCCCTCCATGAGGAAGCCTACACAACCCACTGAACCAACCTTACCCAATGGGGGCAGACACGAAAAACAACGGGAACTATGAACATGCAGCCTGCGAAAAGGAGACCCCAAACATAATAAGCAAAATGAGAAAACAAAGAAATACACAGCAGATGAAGGAGCAAGGTAAAAACCTACCAGGCCAAACAAATGAAGAGGAAATAGGCAGTCTACCTGAAAAAGAATTCAGAGTAATGATAATAGAGATGATCAAAAATCTTGGAAATCGAAAGGAGAAAATACAAGAAACATTTTACAAGGACCTAGAAGAACTAAAGATCAAACAAACAATGATGAACAACACAATAAATCAGGATAAACCCAAAGAGAAACACGCCGAGACACATATTAATCAAACTATCAAAAATTAAATACAAAGAAAAAATATTAAAAGCAGCAAGGGAAAAGCAAAAATTAACATAAAATGGAATCCTCATAAGGTTAACAGCAGACCTTTCAGCAGAAACTCTGCAAGCCAGAAGGGAGTGGCAGGACATATTTAAAGTGATGAAAGGGAAAAACCTACAACCAAGATTACTCTACCCAGCAAGGATCTCATTCAGATTTGATGGAGAAATTAAAACGATGAACAACACAATAAATGAAACTTAAAATACTCTAGAAGGAATCAATAGAAGAATAACTGAGGCAGAAGAATGGATAAGTGACCTGGAAGATAAAATAGTGGAAATAACTACTGAAGAGCAGAATAAAGAAACAAGAATGAAAAGATTTGAGGACAGTCAGTCTCAGAGACCTCAGGGACAATACTAAGCACACTAATATTCGAATTATAGGGGTCCCAGAAGAAGAAGAGAAAAAAAAAAAAGGACTGAGAAAATATTTGAAGAGATTATAGTTGAAAACCTCCCTAATATGGGTAAGGAAGTAGTCAATCAAGTCCAGGAAGTGCAGAGACTCCCATACAGGATAAATCCAAAGAGAAACACGCCAAGACATATATTAATCAAACTATGAAAAATTAAATACAAAGAAAAAATATTAAAAGCAGCAAGGGAAAAGCAAAAATTAACATAAAATGGAATCCTCATAAGGTTAACAGCAGACCTTTCAGCAGAAACTCTGCAAGCCAGAAGGGAGTGGCAGGACATATTTAAAGTGATGAAAGGGAAAAACCTACAACCAAGATTACTCTACCCAGCAAGGATCTCATTCAGATTCGACACAGAAGTTAAAACCTTTACAGAGAAACAAAAATGAAGAGAATTCAGCACCATCAAAACATCTTTACAACAAATGCTAAAGGAACTTCTCTAGGCAGGAAACACAAGAGAAGGAAAAGACCTACAATAACAAACTCAAAACAATTAAGAAAATGGTAATAGGAACATACATATCAATAACTACCGTAAATGTAAATGGATTAAATGCTCCAACCAAAAGACATAGACTGGCTGAATGGATACAAAAACAAGACCCATATATATGCTGTCTACAAGAGACCCACTTCAGACCTAGGGACACATACAGACTGAAAGTGAGGGGATGGAAAAAGATATTCCATGCAAATGGGAATCAGAAGAAAGCTGGAGTAGCAATTCTCATATCAGACTTTAAAATAAAGACTATTACAAGAGACAAAGAAGGACACTACATAATGATCAATGGATCAATCCAAGAAGGAGATATAACAATTGTAAATACGTATGCACCCAACATAGGAGCACCTAAATACATAAGGCAAATACTAACAGCCATAAAAGGGGAAATCTACAGTAACACAATCATAGTAGGGGACTTCAACACCCCACTTTCACCAATGGACAGATCATCCAAAATGAAATTAAATAAGGAAACACAAGCTTTAAATGATACATTAAACAAGATGGACTTAACTGATATTTCTAGGACAGTCCATCCAAAAACAACAAAATACACTTTTTTCTCAAGTGTTCATGGTACTTGAGAAGATAGATCATATCTTGGGTCACAAATCAAGCCTTGGTAAATTTAAGAATATTGAAATGGTATCAAGTATCTTTTCCGACCACAATGCTATGATACTAGATATCAATTACAGGAAAAAATCAGTACAAAATAATAAACACATGGAGGCTAAACAGTATACTACTAAATAACCAAGAGATCACTGAAGAAATCAAAGAGGAAATTAAAAAATACCTAGAAACAAATGACAATGAAAACACGATGACCCAAAACCTATGGGATGCAGCAAAAGCAGTTCTAAGAGGGAAGTTTTTAGCAATGCAATCCAACTTAAGAAACAAGAAACAAACAAACAAGCTAACATTACACCTAAAGCAATTAGAGAAAGAAGAAAAAAAAATCCCCAAAGTTAGCAGAAGGAAAGAAATCATAAAGATCAGATCAGAAATAAATGAAAAATAAATGAAGGAAACAATAGCAACAATCAATAAAACTAAAAGCTGATTCTTTGAGAATATAAACAAAATTGATAAACCATTAGCCAGGAAAAGCACTACCTTCTGAGACTGAACCAGGAAGAAATAGAAAATATAAACAGACCAATCACAAGCACTGAAACTGAAACTGTGATTAAAAATCTTGCAACAAACAAAAGCCCAGGACCAGATGGCTACACAGGAGAATGCTATCAAACATTTAAAGCAGAGCTAACACCTATCTTTCTCAAACTCTTCCAAAACATAGCAGAGGAAGGAACACTTTCAACACCAATTTATGATAAAAACTCTCCATAAAGTAGGCACAGAGGGAACCTACCTCAACATAATAAAGGCCATATATGACAAACCCACAGCCAACATCATTCTCAGTGGTGCAAAACTGAAACCATTTCCACTAAGATCAGGAACAAGGCAAGGTTGCCCACTCTCACCTCTGTTATTCAACAGTTTTGGAAGTTTTAGTCACAGCAATCAGAGAAGAAAAAGAAATAAACAGAATCCAAATTGGAAAAGAAAAAGTAAAACTGTCACTGTTTGCAGATGACATGATACTCTACATAGAGAATCCTAAAGATCTACCAGAAAACTACTAGAGCTAATCAATGAATTTGGTAAAGTGGCAGGATACAAAACTAATGCATAGAAATCTCTTGCTTTCCTATACACTAATGATGAAAAATCTGAAAGAGGACTATCCTACCCAAAGCAATCTACAGATTCAGTGCAATCCCTAGCAAACTACCAATGGCATTTTTCACAGAACTAGAATAAAAAATTTCACAATTTTTATGGAAACACAAAAGACCCTGAATAGCCAAAGCAATCTTGGGGAAAAAAAACAGAGCTGGAGGAATCAGGCTCTCTGGCTGCAGACAATTCTACAAAGCTACAGTAATCAAGACAGTATGGTACTGGCACAAAAACAGAAATATAGATCAATGGAACAGGGTAGAAAACCCCAAGATAAACCCCGCACATTTGGTCACTTATCTTTGATAAAGAAGGCAAGAATAAACAATGGAGGAAAGACAGCCTGTTCAATAAGTGGTCTGGGAAAACTGGACAGCTACATGTAAAAGAATGAAATTAGAACACTCCCTAACACCATACACAAAAATAAACTCAAAATGGATTAAAGACCTAAATGTAAGGCCAGACACTATCAAACTCTTAGAGGAAAACATAGGCAGAACACTCTATGACATAACTAGAAGATATACAGATCGTCAACAAACACATGAAAGGATGTTCAACATCACTAATCATTAGGAAATGCAAATCAAAACTACAATGAGGTATCACTTCACACCAGTCATAATGGCCATCATCAAAAAATCTACAAACAATAACTGCTGGAGAGGTTGTGGAGAAAAGGGAACACTCTTGCACTTTTGGTGGGAATGTAAATTGATACAGCCACTATGGAGAAGAGTATGCAGGTTCCTCAGAAAACTAAAAATAGAAATACCATTCGACCCAGCAATCCCACTACTGGGCATATACCCTGAAAAAACCATAATTAAAAAAGAGTCATGTAGCAACAGTGTTGATTGCAGCTCTATTTACAATAGCCAGGACATGGAAGCAACCTAAGTATCTATCGACAGATGAATGGATAAAGAAGATGTGGCACATATATACAATAGAATATTACTCAGCCAAGTAATAAAGATTCTGACGTAGAGAATGGACTTGAGGACATGGGGAGGGGGAAGGGTAAGATTGGACGACGTGAGGGAATGGCATGGACTTATATACACTACCAAATGTAAAATAAATAGCTAGTGGGAAGCAGCTACATAGCACGGGGGATCAGCTCCGTGCTTTGTGACCACTTGGAGGGGTGCGATAGGAGGGTGGGAGGGAGACGCAAGAGGGAGGAGATATGGGGATATATGTGTATGTATAGCTGATTCACTTTGTTATATAGCAGAAGTAATACATCATTGTTAAGCAATTATACTCCAATAAAGATGTTAAAACAAACAAAAAAGATGAGCAGTGGTGAATTGTGTTTGTTTGTTTGTTTGTTTGTTTTGCGGTACACGGGCCTCTCACTGATGTGGCCTCTCCCGTTGCGGAGCACAGGCTCCAGGATGCACAGGCTCAGCGGCCATGGCTCACGGGCCCATCCGCTCCGCGGCATGTGGGATCCTCCCAGACCGGGGCATGAACCCGTGTCCCCTGCATCGGCAGGCGGACACTCAACCACTGTGCCACCAGGGAAGCCCATGAATTGTGTTTAAACATTTCTCATAGGTCTGTGTTCTGTTACGTAAGTTGGCCAAAACCTTATTTTATAGAACAGGAAGATATTTCTTAAAGGCTATGTGACTTGCCCAAAATTATCCAGAGAATTAGTAGCAGTGCTGCCACTACCCCCAGAGACGTTTGGACCAAGGCTTTGTCCAAATATCATGTTGAATCATGTGTGGTCATTTGAGTAATTAGCACAGGTTTTACCTTTTTAAAAAATTAAAAAGACAGTTCTTTATTAAAATGATTGCAAATTTATTACTAAATTGAGTTGTAGACATTCTTCAAGAAGATATTTTTCTTTTCTATAAAGGAATATAAAGAAGGGGTCCCTTCAGGAAGCCCATGAGAGCAGGTGGGCCAGGCGAGAGAGAATCCCATTAGTGGTTGATGTAATCAAAGTCCTTGCTCTGGGGCAGAGCCTGTCACAATTGGCACCACATTCTTTGTTATTTCTTTGTGTCCTTTTTGGAGGTCTATTTTTATGGTAAGATCTGTTCTTCTGTTTTAATTAGAGTTTAGTCTGGTGATTATCAACCTCAGGTGCACATTAGAACGACTTGGAGAAGCTTTTAAAAATCTTGGTGCCTAGACCCCACTCCAGATCAATCTGATCCAAATCTTTGAGGATGGAACTCTCAATGTTTTGTTTTGTTTTTAGATTTATTTATTATTTATTTATTTATTTTCGGCTGCATCGGGTCTTGATTGCAGCACTCGGGATCTTCCTTGAGGCATGTGGGATCTTTCGTTGAGGCATGGGGGCGCTTCGTTGTGGTGCACAGGTTTCTCTCTAGTTGTTGCGTGCAGGCTTTTTCTCTTCTCTAGTTGTGGCACACAGGCTCCAGGGCACGTGGGCTCTGTAGTTTGCGGCACTTGGGCTCTAGATGAGGCACACAAGAGCTCAGTAGTTGTGGCACGTAAGCTTAGTTGCCCCACAGCATGTGGGATCTTAGTTCCCTGACCATGGACCGAACCCATGTCCCCTGCATTGTAAGGTGGATTCTTTACCACTGGACCACAAGCGAAGTCCCTCTCAATGGTTTTTAAAACTCCCTAAGTGATTCCAACGTGCAAAAACGTTGAGAACCATGGATCTAGACCAATGTTTCTCAACTGGAGTGATTTTGCCTTTGAAGGGGACACTTGGCAATGTCTAGAAGCATATTAGGTTGTACACATCCCAGGAGGAGAGCGCTACTGGCATCTAGTGGGTAGAGGCCAGGGATGCTCCTAAACATCATACAATGCATAAGACAGGCATTCATAACAAAGAATTACTGGGTCCAAAATGTCAGTAAGAAATTGATCTAGACCAGTAGTTCTCAAAGTATGGTTCCAGGAATAGCAGCATCACTGTCACCTTGGAATTGTTAGGAATACAAGTTCTCAGCCCGAATCCCTGAGTACTTAATCAGGAACTCTGGGGATGGGGCCCATCGATCTATTTTAACAAGCCCTGCAAGAGATTATGATGTATGCTAAAGTTTGAGAAACACTGACCTAAAGCCTAATTAATACTTCACCAAGAAAAAACTAAAGTTCTGCTCTTGAAAAGAAACTGTTAAAAGAGTGTAAAGATGAGCTACAGATTGTGAGAAAATATGTGCTAATTATATACCCTATAAAAGGACTTGCATCCAGAATACTGAAGAACTCTTAAAACTCAAAAATAACCCAATATATATATATATATATATATATTTTTTTTTTTTTTTTTTTTTTTTTTGCTGTACGCGGGCCTCTCACTGTTGTGGCCTCTCCCGTTGCGGAGCACAGGCTCCGGACGCTCAGGCTCAGCGGCCATGGCTCACGGGCCTAGCCGCTCCGCGGCATGTGGGATCTTCCCGGACCGGGGCACGAACTCGTATCCCCTGCATTGGCAGGTGGACTCTCAACCACTGCGCCACCAGGGAAGCCCAACCCAATATTTTTAATGGGCAAACAGTTTAAGCACACCCTTTACCAATAAAGATATATACAAGGCAAACAAGAAGATTAAAATTTACTAGGTATTAGTTATTAGGAGGATGCAAGGTAATACCATAATGAGAAACTAATACACCTAACATAATGGCTCAAAATAAAAAGAATGACCACACCAACTGTTGGTGAGAATATGGAGGAGCTGGAACTCTCATTCACTGCCAATGAGAATTTAAAATGGTACAGTCACCCTGAGAAACAATTTTTGGCAATTTCTTAAAAAACTAAACATACATCAAATTTATGATTCATTTATTTCACTGTTAGGTATTTACTCAAAAGAAATGAAAGCATATGTTCTTACAAAGACTAGTACATGAATGTTTTTTGCAGCTTTATTTGGAATAGCTCAAAACTGGGAACAACCCAAATGTCTATCAACAGGTGAATGAATAAATAGCTGTGATATATTTATATAGTATTGGAATATTGCTTATCAATAATAGGAATGAACTGTTGATATTCTTCACAGCATGGGTGAATCTCAAAATAATTATTCTGACTGAAAAAAGCCCAAGAAAAAGAACATATACTGCATAATTGCATTTATAAAAAATTTAAGGAAATGCAATTAATGTATAGTGACAGAAAGCAGACCTGTTAGTGCCTGAGATCTGAGATGAGAATAACGTGTGGAGGGCTGGGTAAGAGGGGTCTTCAGGGGCATGAGGAAACTTTTAATGTTAATGGATAAATTCACTATCTTTTGATAATGGTTTCACAGGTGTAAAAACTTATGAAGTTGTCTGGTTTATTTATGTCAGTTGTACCTCTTTTTAAAGGGGGGAAGAGAAGCTTAAAAAGCATTACAAGTTAAAATAAATGGAAAAGACTAAAGTGTCTGGGGAATCCATGTATGGTAGTATAATCATAAGTCAGTGGTTCTCAAACTTTTTGGCCTTGGGACCTCTTTCCACTCTTAAAAATTGTTGAGAACCCCAAAGGGCTTTTGTTTATTTACTCTTCTTTAAGAAAACCACAATTCCTCAGTAATCAGCAGAAATGCTTTAAGCATACTTTCCCATTTTTTTCAGAACATTAAATTAATATATAGAAAACTTTAATTAATTAATTAATTTTGTAGAATACTAAAAATTCATGTACTCAAGGCTCAAGATTTAATGTAGTTATTTTTTTAACTACTTAAGACATTCTTAAGTGAAGTTGCCTTTTTTTCTTTTAACTGAGTGCATGGTGTTCAAGAATGTAATGACTGCTAGTACAGTCAGCTGCTACTGCCTTGATTCTTGTAAATGTGCCAGCAGTTGTACCCACTATATCTTTTGCATTGTCGATGCAAATGTCATCACGGTAAAAAAGGCAAATTATGTCTTAGTATTATTATGAGAATAGATTTGACCTTGTAGATGACCAGAGAGGTCTTGGGGGTCTGGGAGTTGCAGACCACACTATAAGAACCACTGCCGTAGGACACAGGATTAACATACAGAAATCTGTTGCATTTCTTTACACTAACAATTAAATATCAGAAAGGAAATGTAAAACCCCCCCCCAAAATTAATCTCTTTTAAAATCACAACAAAAAGTAAAATAGGGGCTTCCCTGGTGGCACAGTGGTTGAGAGTCTGCCTGCCGATGCAGGGCACACAGGTTCGTGACCCGGTCTGGGACGATCCCACATGCCGCGGAGCGGCTAGGCCCGTGAGCTGTGTCTGCTGAGCCTGTGCGTCCGCAGCCTGTGCTCCGCAATGGGAGAGGCCACAACAGTGAGAGGCCCACATACTGCAAATAAAAAAAAAAAAAAAAGTAAAATAAAATAAAATACTAGGAATAAACCTGACCAAGGAGGTGAAAGACTTATATGCTGAGAACTATAAAACATTAATACATGAAACTGAAGATGATTCAAAGAAGTGGAAAGATATCCCATGCTCTTGGATTGGAAGGATTAATATTGTTAAAATGGCAATACTACCCAGAGCAATCTACAGATTTAATGTGGTCCCTATCAAATTACCCATGTCATTTTTTCACAGAACTAGAACAAATAATCCTAAAATTTATATGGAACCATAAAAGACCCAGAATTGCCAAAGCAATCCTGAGAAAAAGAGCAAAGCAGGAGGCATAACCCTCCCAGACTTCAAACAATACTACAAAGCTATAGTAATCAAAACAGCATGGAACAGACATATGGCTCAGTGGTGGCTCAATGGAACAGAATAGAGAGCCCAGAAATAAACCCACACACCTATGATCAATTAATCTTCAACAAAGGAGACAAGAATATACAATGGAAAAAAGACAATCTCTTCAGCAAGTAGTTCTGGGAAAGTTGGACAGCCACATGTAAATCAATGAAGCTAGAACATACCCTCATACCATACACAAAAATAAACTCAAAATGGCTTAAAGACTTATATATAAGATATGATACCATGAAACTCCTAGAAGAGAACATAAGCAAAACATTCTCAGACATAAGTCATACCAATGTTTTCTTAGGTCAGTCTCCCAAGGCAATAGAAATAAAAGCAAAAATAAACAAATGGGACCTAATCAACTTAAAAGCTTTTGTACAGCAAAGGAAACCATAAACAAAGCAAAAAGACAACCTACAGATTGGGAGATTTGCAAATGATGTGACCGACAAGGGCTTAATTTCCAAAACATACAAACAGCTCATACAACTCAATAACAAAAACAAACAGAAAAAAAGAAACCCAACCCAATCAAAAAATGGACAGAAGATGTAAATAGACTTTTCTCCAAAGAAGACAGACAGATAGCCAACAGGCACATGTAAAGATGCTTAACATTGCTAATTATTAGAGAAATGCAAATCAAAACCACAATGAGATATCACCGCATACTTGACAGAACAGACATCATTAAATAGTCCACAAATAACAAATGCTGGAGAGGGTGTGGTGCAGATTGGGAGATTTGCAAATGATGTGACCGACAAGGGCTTAATTTCCAAAACATACAAACAGCTCATACAACTCAATAACAAAAACAAACAGAAAAAAAGAAACCCAACCCAATCAAAAAATGGACAGAAGATGTAAATAGACTTTTCTCCAAAGAAGACAGACAGATAGCCAACAGGCACATGTAAAGATGCTTAACATTGCTAATTATTAGAGAAATGCAAATCAAAACTACAATGAAGTACCATCTCACACCAGTCAGAGTGGCCATCATTAAAAAAATCTACAAATAACAAATGCTGGAGAGGGTGTGAATAAAAAGGAACCCTCCTACACTGTTGGTGGGAATGTAAAGTGGTGCAGCCACTATGAAAAACAGTATGGAGTCTAGTATGAGTCTAGCTTTTTTAGATTCCACATATAAGTTTTATCATACAGTATTTGTCTTATCTGTCCGACTTATTTCACTTAGCATAATACCCTCAAGGTCCATCCATACTGTTGCAAATGGCAGGATTTCCTTCTTTCTCATGGAAGAAAAATATTACATTGTATACCTATATCACATCTTTATCCATTTACCTGTCAATAGACATTTAGATTGTTTCCAAGCCTTGGCTACTGTGAATAATGCTGCAATGAACATGGGAGTACAGATATGACTTCAAGATTCTGTTTTAATTTCCTTTGGATATATACCCAAATGTGGGATTGCTGGCTCATGTGGTAGTTCTATATTTAGTTTTTTGAGGAACCTCCATACTGTTTTCCATAGTGGCTGGACCAGTTTACATTCCCACCAACAGTGCAAGAGTGTTCGCTTTTCTCCACATCCTTGCCAGCATTTGTTTTCTCTTGTCTTTTTTTTTTTTTAATCTGGTGAAGTATAGTTCTCTTTGTCTTTGGTTAGCAGGAAATTATTGTGATCCTTTAGTAGTGTCATGTTACCTTAATTTTTCATGTTCTTTGATATTTTGCATTCTGTCTTCACATTTGAAGTAGCAGTCACCTCCCTCTAATCTTTACTGTCTTCATGATAGAGTAGTCTGTCAGCCCTTCTAGAGATTCTAAGGCTATCTCAGACCTGTTCCACGCTTCTTGTCTGCTCTTGTGGTAGAACTCTTAAGCTTGTACTCTATGCCTTCTCTTGATTTTCAACGCAGCAGGCTGAGTGTGACAGGTCTCTTGTTTTCCCAAAGGTGGCGCCAAAGTGTGAGCTTGTGGTCTCTCTCTGGCCCCGCAGATTTGGGCAACTTTCTACACTTGATCAGTAGCCAGCCTATCAGCTGCTGTCAGCAGTGCAGCAGGAGAGCTGGCCACAGGGAAGCGGGTGTGTGGGTGAGACACACATAGTGCTGGAAGTGACTGTGGACCAGTTGCGGTGACCTAATGGTGAGGTGTTCCCAGTGGCTCATCGATGGTCTTCTTGATGGCATCTGTGGCATAGATAGGATCTACGTCCCTGTAATGTTCTTTAAGAGTTCTATCTGCCACTCTTCATGCCTCTACCCACATCCCCCAGTCATGTAGCTCCCAATTCAGTACTCTGAATGAGGAGAGAGAGAAATGAACCCCTTTAGAGCATCTCACACAACTGGGGAACCAGAGCTCTCATTCACACGAGCTCCCTTTCCCCCATGGGATAAATCACAGGCCAAGGAAGATCTTTCTTGGCCCCAGTCTGTGAATTTGTGCCACCTTGGGGAAGGGCTGATGAAGCCAAAGTCAAAACTCCTCTTTCC
Organism: Physeter macrocephalus; assembly: GCF_002837175.3. NCBI lineage: Eukaryota > Metazoa > Chordata > Mammalia > Artiodactyla > Physeteridae > Physeter > Physeter macrocephalus. The sequence continues at coordinate 140,634,389 of NC_041224.1, forward strand.
CTCTCCAATGTCTCCAAACTTGTTTGGGTTTTTTTGTTTTGTTTTGTTTTTTTTCTTTCAGTGGAGAGCTGAAACTTCTCCTCTGGAAACCTAGACTTCCACAAAGGCTATCTGTGAGTGATTGTCTGAGTCAATGTTCTTTAAAGACTCCTGGACCATAGCCAAGAGAGGCCAGTGATGTTTCATAGGCCACTGCAGGGTCAACAGCTGGGACCAAGGTCTGTCTGTCTATTACCTGACACAGAGTTGGGCGAGACTCCTCTCAGGTCCCTTGGCATATGGTGCCAGATCCTACAGCTTCCTTAAAGACACTTTTGTCCAAGATGGATGCCATCTTTTTGTTGTTGGGAGTGAAAAAAATTGAGGGATGTCTTATGCTACCATAATGCTGACTTCACTCCCTACACAGGATTTTTTAAAATAAAAATTAGATCATATTGTCTCTTTAGCTTCCGAATTATTATGGACACTTCTCTGTGATAGTATTTTAAAGAGTTGCCTAATTAAATCTAATGACAGTTGTGTTCCTTTATATTTTTCACAATTTACTTGTTATGTTTAAATTATTGTGATACATTCTCATATATATCATATTAATTTATATTAATAATTTAAGTCAACAATTTACAAACTTTTAAGCAGAACTTTAATAACGGTTAAAATGGATTTGTTGGGGCTTGCCTGGTGGTGCAGTGGTTGAGCATCTGCCTACTGGTGCGGGGGACGCGGGTTCAAGCCCTGGTCCGGGGGGATCCCGCGTGCCATGGAGCTACTGAGCCCGTGTGCCACGACTGCTGGGCCCACGTGCCACGGCTACTGGGGCCCGTGAGCCTGGAGCCCGTGCTCCACAACAAGGGAAGCCACAGCCGTAAGCATGAGCACCGCAACGAAGAGTGGCCCACACTCTCCGCAAGTGGAGAAGGCCCACACGCACCAGCGAGGACCCAACGCGGCCAAAAATAAATAAAATAAATAAATTTTTTAAAAAATGGATTTGTTGATAATGAAACATTTTAAAAAGAAAAAGACTATATATATTACATATAACTTCTAATCATTTTATCCCTTTTAAACATCTAGCAAATCTTTAATGTTATTAGGGATGCATGTGAATTTTTATTGTCTATAGCTTTTAACAGTTTGTGGTCTTTTAATTCTACTTATATATTATTGTATAAAGGAGTTTTATTTCCCAGCAAGAGGCCAGAGATTTTTGTCATATACATTTTGTTTACTGCCCCATCCCCAATTATAATAACTCCCTGGCCTACAGAACACTACTTTATTCATTGTAAAAGTCAAACATGTAAAAGCTGATTTACTGTAACTTCTTTCATAAATGGAAAAATAGGGAGGCAATGAGATCAAGAAACTAAGTCTAAAAATCTTGAAACACTTGGGATCAAGTGATAAGCTCTCAGCAGAAAACTACAGGACTTTGTCTTTATTTTAGTGAAGAGTGTATCTGAATAGTTTCTTTTAAAAGTCATATATATGAATAAATATTTGTTTGGGGATTTACAGTATGTAGTTTAGTTTTACAACATTATCATTTGTTCCTCATGACAAACCCACAAAGAAGGTAGGGAAGCTATTACTAACTAAAACTCAATAGAAAGGGACTGTGACAGAGTTGGGATTTCTAACATTAGAATCTAAATCCAAATCACACAGTTCTCTCCATCCCACTGCTCTGTACAGTAGACTGTTTAAGACTTTCAGATACAGTAATATTTCTCATGTCTATAGAATGAAAAAGTGCTCCATAAACTGTGTTGAGCTTAGGGCAAGATACACAATTAAAATTTTGGATAAAATAAGCAGGCCTGCAGAATTTAATCCATTTTTGCTAAAACCACCACTCCATGATGGCTCTGATAGGATTTATGCAGATGGGGAAAGAGCAGGAATGTGTGTGCTTTATATACTTTGAGGTATTTGGACTAAACGGATATGGTCCTGTGGTGACTCAGGTTGGATCATAAAAAGAACTTTAGTCAAACTTAAATGACTTCTTTCTTCTCCTCTCCTTTGCACCCATATCCATGTATAACTCTGATGAAAGAGAAAGGCAAGTATAGACGAATGTCTATTAGGGAATAACAAGCCCCCCAAAAGAAGAGTGTTTGCCCAAATATGAGTAGAGAGTTAAGACTCCTTGAAGCAAGGTAGGCTTCAGGTTTATACAAAATCTTTCAACTTGTGAAAGAAAAAAATCTGCATTAGTTTACTCAGGCTGCCATAACAATATACCACAGACTCGGTGGCTTAAACAACAGAAATTCATTTTCTTACAGTGCTGGAGGTTGGGAGTCCAAGATCAAGGTATCAGCAGGTTTGGTTTCTCCTGAGGCCTCTCTCCTTGGTTTGCAGATGGCTGCCCTCTTGCTGCCTTTTTACATGGTTATTCTGCTGGGCATGTGGGCCCCTGGGGTCTCTCTGAATGTCCAAATCGCCTCTTCTTATAAGGAACCAGTGTTATTGGATTACGGCCCACACTATCAGCCTCACTTTAACTTAACTACCTCGTAAAGGCCCCATCTTTAAAGAATTCAGATACTTTAAAGTATCTGAGGTACTGGGGGTTAGGGCTTCAACACATGGATTTTGAGGGGACACAATTCAGTCCATAATGGAGTCCAAAGAGAGAGAAACTCCTGAGAGGTAGAAACACTGAGCACACACCTAGTGCTTGGCCCAGGAATATTCCTGAACTTGACTCAATGGTAGAGAAGTGGAGTGGGAAGAGCACCTAGCCCTCACTAGGAGCCAGATTTTCTCAGGCTTTTTGTTTCTTTTGTTAACCCAAAGGACACAAAGGCAGAGGTTGTGGTCAACTGGGGATGCTGCTGTGCCTATCAGGGAAATCTACCCATGCCTTTGAGGCACCTCTTCACCAACGTTTCTCCCTTCTCCCACAAATCCACGCTGTAACAGAGATGGGCAGATGCTCAAAACCTTGATGATGTGGTCCTTGGAAACAGATCAAGGTCAATAATCAATGACAAAACTACATCACAACAGGGTCAAATTCAACTCATTCTATTTCCCCTCGCAAGTAAAGCTCAGCAATCTTGCCCATTCAAGAAAAGCTTATAAAAGCTATACTAGAGGACTTCCCTGGTGGTGCAGTGGTTAAGAATCTGCCTGCCAATGCAGGAGACACAGCTTCGATCCCTGGCCCGGGAAGATCCCACATGCTGTGGAGCATCTAAGCCCGTGTGCCACAACTACTGAGTCTGTGCTCTAGAGCCCGCAAGCCACAATTACTGAGCCCACATGTCACAACTACTGAAGCCTGTGCTCCTAGATCCTGTGCTCCGCAACAAGAGAAGCCACTGCAGTGAGAAGCCTGCACACCACAACGAAGAATAGCCCCTGCTTGCCGCAACTAGAGAAAGCCTGCGCACAGCAACGAAGACCCAAAGCAGCCAAAAATTTTTTTTAAATTAAGAAAAAATAAAATTTTTTAAAAAGCTATACTAGGTACTAGCAGAATTCAAATAAGACATTCCCAACCATTTTATTATCTTATTTTATTTTATTATAGTTAAATGTATTTTAGAATTTTATTTCATCATTTTTTAATTGAAGTGTAATTGATATATATTATATGTTACAAGTGTACAATATAGTAATTCACAATTTTATACTCCATTTATAGTTATTGTAAAATATTGGCTATATTCCCTGTGCTGTACAATATATCCTTGTAGCTTATTTTACACATAATAGTTTGTACCTCTTAATCTCCTACCCTTATATTGACTCTCCCCCTTCCCTCTCCCCACTGGCAACCACTAGTTTGTTTTCTATATCTGTGAGTCTTTTTGTTATATTCACTAGTTTGTTGTATTTTTTAGATTCCACATATGTGATATCATACAGTACTTGTCTTTCTCTGTCGGACTTATTTCACTTAGCATAATACCCTCCAAGTCCATCCATGTTGCTGCAAACAGCAAAATTTCTCTTTATGGCTGAGTAGTATTCCATTGTATATATATACCACATTTTCTTTGTCCATTCATCTGTTGATAGACACTTAGGTTGCTTCCGTATCTTGGCAATTTTAAATAATGCTGCTCTGAACACTGGGGTGTGTGTATCTTTTTGAATTAGTGTGTTTGGTTTTGGGGGGATATATACCTAGGAGTGGAATTGCTGGGTCATATGGTAGTTCTATTTTTATTTATTTTGAGAATCCTCCATACTGTTTTCCACAGTGGTTGCACCAATTTACATTCCCACCAACTTTTTTTAAAATTAAGAAAAAATAAAATTTTTTAAAAAGCTATACTAGGTACTAGCAGAATTCAAATAAGACATTCCCAACCATTTTATTATCTTATTTTATTTTATTATAGTTAAATGTATTTTAGAATTTTATTTCATCATTTTTTAATTGAAGTGTAATTGATAGTGTATGAGAGTTCCCTTTTCTCCATATTTTCACCAACATTTGTTATTTGTGGTCTTTTTGATGATAGCCATTCTGACAGGTGTGAGGTGATATCTCATTGTGGTTTTGATTTGCATTTTTCTGATGATTAGCGATGTTGAGCATCTTTTCATGTGCCTGTTGGCCATCTGCATGTCCTCTTTGGAAATATATCTATTCAGGTCTTCTTCCCATTTTTTCATAGGGTTGTTTGTTTTTTTGATGTTGAGTTGTATGAGCTGTTTATATATTTTGGATATTAATCCCTTATCGATCATATAATTTGCAAATATTTTCTCTCATCCATAGGTTGTCTTTTCATTTTGTTGATGGTTTCCTTTGCTGTACAAAAGTTTTTGAGTTTAATTAGGTCCCATTTATTTTTGCTTTTATTTCCTTTGCTTTAGGAAACAGATCCAAAAAATATAGTTATGATTTATGTCAAAGAGTGTTCCACTGATGTTTTCCTCTAGGAGCTTTCCTCTATAATCCATTTTGAATTTATTTTTGTAAATGCTGTTAGAGAGTGATCTGATTTCATTCTTTTACCTGTAGCTGTCCAGTTTTCCCAGCACCATTTATTGAAGAGACTGTCTTTTCTTCATTGTATATTCTTGTCACCTTTGTCATAGATTAATTGACCATAAGTGTGTGGGGGTCCATTTCTGTGTTCTCTTTTCACCCTGCATCATCCTGATGCCAAAACCAGACAAAGATACCACAAAAAAAGGAAATTACAGGCCAATATCAGTGATGAATATAGATGCAAAAATCCTTAATGAAATATTAGCAAACCAAATCAAACAATATATTAAAATGATCTTATACCATGATCAAGTGGGATTTATCCCAGGGATGCAAAAATTTTTTGATATCTACGAATCAATCAATGTGATATACCACATTAAGAAGTTAAAGAATAAAACCGTATGATCATCTTAGTAGATACAGGAAAAGCTTTTGACAAAATTCAACAACCATTTATGATAAAAAATACTCTCCAGAAATTAGGCATAAAGGCAACATAGTTCAACATTATAAAGCATCTATGACAAACCCACAGCTAATATCATACTCAATGGTGAAAACCTGAAAGCATTTCCTCTAAGATCAGGAACAAGACAAAGATGCCCCACTCTTGCCACTCTTATTCAACATAGTACTGGAAGTTCTAGCCACAGCAATCAGACAACAAAAAGAAATAAAAAGAATCCAAATTGGAAAGGGAGAAGTAAAACTGTCACCTTGCAGATGACATGATACTATACATAGAAAATCCTAAAGATGCTACCAGAAAACTACTAGAGCTCATCAATGAATCTGGTAATGTTGTAGGATACAAAATTAATATACAGAAATCCGTTGCATTTCTATAAACTAACAACAAACTGTCAGAAAGAGAAATTAAGGAAAGAATCCCATTTACCATCACCTCAAAAAGAGTAAAATACCTAGGAATAAACCTACCTAAGGAGGTAAAAGACTCCAAAAACTATAAGACACTGATGAAAGAAATTGAAGACAACACAAAGAGATGGAAAGATTTACCATGTTCTTGGATTGGCAGAATTAGTATTATTAAAATGGCCATACTACCCAAGGAAATCTACAGATTCAGTGCAATCTCTATCAAAATACCAATGGCATTTTTCACAGAACTAGAATGAATAATTTTTAAACTTGTATGGAAACACAAAAGACCCCAAATAGCCAAAACAATTTTGAGAAAGAAGAACAGAGTTGGAGGAATCACACTCCCAGACTTCAGACTATAGTACAAAGCTACAGTCATCAAAACATTATGGTACTGGCACAAAAACAGACACATAGATCAATAAAATAGAATAGAGAGCCCAGACATTCCCAACCATCTTAAATGCTCAACTTCTGTCTGAATGCGATTTTGTTTAATAAAATCAGAATATTCTCATTATGCTCACAAAGAAATGAATGCTTTAACACAATTCTGCCTTGATTCCACAGAAAATAAAATTCACAAAAAGTATACCAAATGTCTGCCACTGCCCTTTTAATTTTTCTCAGTCTCATCCAGGAGGGTTTTTTGGGGGATTCCAAGTCAGGACCCCTCCAATATTGATTGATTCCTAAGTCAGGTTCCTCATGTATCCCTCTTTTCAGTATTCAGGATAATATATAAGGTTAGATTAGAATATTCTACTGCCACAAAAGAAAATACAGTACACTCCAGGCTCTAATGTGACCACTACAACAAATTACCGTCAAAATATAAGTGTCGTTATGCAATAGCATTTTAAAAAATTCCGCTCTCATATTGTGGTACTTAGAATTCACAGTCCCTGGTGTTGTGAAGTAAATTATATGTAAATATAAGTAAATAATACTTACATATATAAATAATAAATTTTCTAAATGTTTATTTACTTATCAAAGCTTGATGAAGGCATAAAATATGTCTTTTCCCTTTGCTTTATATCTCATATAGTGCTGGCCAGTAGTAAGGGCAAATGATGCTGGATAAATGATAAATGATGACTTTATAATAAATGAGTAGAGACTTGAATTATATGATAAAAAGAAATTGATAAATAAGAAATTAAATTATAAGATGAATGTCTTAATTTTGTTTGAAACTATATTTATAAATATAAATATGTCTCGATTTTGTTCTGTGGGGCTCTCTATCCAGTAAATGGTATTTTTTCGAGGCCAAGCAGTGCTCTGATCTTCCAGTAGCAGTTATCTAACTTACCTTATTATGCAAGCAGGCCAGAAGGCTTGGGGCTGTGTCCAGATCGGGAGTCCGAGCTAAGCCTGGGATATGTGGGCAGAGCCCAAAACAATGAGGAACTGTAGCCTGATATCTTTGCAAGGGTAATCTTAGAAGGCATTGGGGGTAAAGTGTCACATGGAAATTAATCTTAAATCAAGGTCTAGATGCAGATAATAGGAAAGAATGAACAGGAGAGAAAACAGAAGATGGCAGGACAAAGGACAACAGGAGGTAGAGCTGTAGAGCGTGGACATACTCCCAGGGGCAGCATTATTCATAAGAAGGATCCCTTTATAGGGCTTCAAGCCTTTGAGCAATGAAGAAGTAGATAATAACACTGAACTAGTGGAGCAAACAAATAGTATTTTTTAATGTTGCTTGTTTATGATATAACTGCTAACATTATATCTATTTTTCTAATATATTTTAGAAAAATGTTTACCTCTGGAAGAACTTATTTTTCGTCATAATTGGATCACTTTTTTTTCTGGTATTACCACCATTTGTTTTAATGTCATTAGAGAATTGGAGTTATATTGAAGGAATTTATTATTCATTCAACACCATAAGTGCTATTGGTTTTGGAGACTATACAGTAGGTGAGTCTTAATAATCCTGAAATAAGATTCACTATCAGAGCAACAGATTGAAACAGGATATAAAATAAAGAATCAAATGGAAATGTTAACAGATTTCTTTGAGAGATAAGATAAAGTTCAAGCCCTTTTAAATAAAAACTCACTGTATAAATAAACCCAACACCATCACCTCCCTCTCTCCTTACCCCACAGTGATCACTGACTATGGGAATAAGATACAGAGTAATTCCTCTTAAACTAAATATCTCTGCTTGATCACACATGGTAAGCAAAAGGCATATGCAATCAAAACACTAGACTTAAGTGATGAACCCTATATCCCATACATTATATATAACTTTTCCGAATGTATTTCAAATTCCTCCTTAAAATGAAGATGGAGAAAGGAGAGGGATAGAATCGTAGACATTAATTGTTGTTTTTTCATAAATACCTGTGAATCAAGTTAAAATAATTCCTAAATTATTGGGGGTAAGAATTCTAAATTGGAAGTTATTTTCTTACAGTGTTTTAAAGATGCCATTCCATTGTCTCTGGCTTCCTTCATTTCTGATGACAAATCAGCTGTTAGTTTAACTGTTGATCCTTTGAGGTAAGGAGCCTACCCCTTGCATTCCCCCCAATCCCCACTCCACCTGCTTTTAAACTTTTATCTTTGTCTTTGGTTTTCAGCAATTTAACTATTACCTACTTCAGTGTGGTTTGCTTTGTATTGATTCTGCTTGGAGACCACAGAAATTATTGAAGTGAGAAATTGAAATCTTTCCTGTGTTTGAAAAATTCTCAGCTACTATCTATTCAAATAAAGATTATTCCTTGTTTTCTCTCCTACTTCTAATGTAAGAATTCCTCACTGGGTTTCGCATGTTCTAATGACTTTCTGTATTTTCCATTTTTTTTCTCTGACTTCACTTAGGATATTTTCTATTAACCTGTCTTCTGGTTTACTAATTGTAACTTCTGCTGTATGTAATGTGCTTTCAGATTCATTTAATGAGTTTTTAGTATTAATATCATACTTTTTAAATTATAAATTGTCCATTTAATCCCCCCGCTTTTTTTTTGTAAATTCCAGTTCTCTGGTGAAAGCCTTCATCTTTTCATCTCTTTTTCCATATTATATTTTTTAAAACATAATATTCATAGTTATTTTAAAGTTCTTATTTACTTATTTCCATATCTGGAACACCTGTGGGTCTATTTTATAGTCTTTTTCCTTCCTTTTGATTTTTGGTCATATAGTTCTGTCTCTTGACATGCCTGATAATTTTGGGTTGCATGCTAGATGTTGTATATTTTAAAAATTATAGATGCTTCAGGTAATGTTATCTTCATCTAGAGAGGTTTTACTCTTTCCTCTGCTAGGCAAATAGAGATACAGGAGTACAGAGGGTAACTGAACACCTAATCCAGTCAGGGAATGATATGATTTGAGGCTAGATTGCAGATTTGGTAAAGCCTTAGTTTCCCTTTCGTTCTTCCTGTTCCTAAATCATAGTTCTTTACAAACTTCAAATGATGAACGGCTGGTATGTTCACAAAACCACTCTCCTAGTTTGTTCTTGAAGTCAATTCTTTGTTTTCTTGCCCTTGAATCTACTGGAAACTCTGCTCTGCTTTTTAAAAGGTTTTTAGCTTAACTTTTTTAGCCTTCAACCTCATGTGGCTTCAGAATTTGGCAATGTATTGGAGGGGAAAACAAGCTATAGGTATGAAATCCTTCAGATCTCCAGTGTGTCAATACAACCCGGAAGGACTACCAGAAGCTCTGCCACTTTCTCGGTTCCTTATAGTGCTCTTCCGCTTAGCCCAGATCAACAGACTTTTGCCTATGCCCAGACCCTGAAAAAAAAAAAAGAAACCCAAGGGGAAAAGCAGTTTCAGACTTTCTGCCTATCTCTCCTACCTGGAATATTAGCCTTCTAGTCTTGATTGCTTTAGTAGCTCTCTAGTGCCTTTAAACATGATTGTGTTTTATTGTGCTTTTAATTAATCTGACTTTTCTGGTTGTTCTCAGCTGGAACATTGTTCCATCACAAACCACTGCATCCTACTCAGAAATGAAAGTGTCCCTATTATATTTATTTTTAGTCTAAATAGGACTAATAATTTAAAAATTAATATTTAATATGTAGATAATTTTATATAAATAAACATATTTTGAGGATACATACCTAAAAATCTAAGAACTATTTTTAAATATCACTCAGAAGAGTCTCTGTTACATTTTTCTGGATTCCCAGAGTAGAGATAGTACTTCCTTGGCCTTCCCATAGAAATCTGCTTTTAATTTTACAACAGAAAATTTCATCTTATATTATGAAGCTCACTACTCATCTCTTTAAAAATTACATTCTCTTATTAGTAAAAAGAATGATAATTTAAAATGAAAATATCTTTAAAGAAATAAACATTTCCAGTGCTCACTGAAGAAATTTTAGAAAGCATGACATTTCAATTTGTGAAGAGCTTTTAATGACTTAGGGGAAGCCTGTTAATATAAAGCTACATTAAAGGATACAAAATAATATATACTCATGATGTCAAGTAGGTGAACATTTTTTAAAAGGCATAGAATTCAGATAACATGATAACAGAAACTACCAAGATCATATTATAATTTTTCTCCTGTTTATTTACACCTAGCCATGCTTTCTAAAATTTCTTTGCATGCCTGGTGAGACTATTTCTGATTCAAATATTCCCCAAAGTTATAGCCCATTGGGATCCCAGCTTAATGTGAGGGGTGTTTCATATTGGAGACTGATTTATGTTGCTCTCACCACACCACAGGAGGCTACCAAAGCCAATGCCCTCGTGTTTTAGAATAGGAAAATGCCTTTAAGGAAAAAGTGGCTTAGGTACTCTTGTGCTTATAATGTGGTCTAGCATTTTCCCAAACATTTATGTTTTCTGATGACTTTAACATAATTTTCAGACATGTAATCACATATACTTATTTGTTTTCTGCAAGGATAACTTGTCCAAATATCCTTGACTGCCAATACCATAAATGGGATTTTTAAAATATGCTCTCTTTTGAAACTGAGATTTACTTTGAGTGAAATACACAGATCATAAGTATTCAGTTTGATGAGATTTGATTAACATGCCTCAGGGCAAGCACTGAGAAAACAGAATATGTCCATGTTGTGATCATTCTACAGAGGCAGGATAGACCTTGCAACCAAAATTGGTTTGGATGTTGAGATGGTCACATACACACAAACACACACACACCCCAAGAATGTATGTGTGTAGTAGTGGTGTAGTATGGTATGTAGAGTTTTGTGTAGTAGTGGTAAAAAGAGATTTATTACTCACATAATGAGGCTTTCTGAGCAGAGCGGGGTGACTTTCAAGCAGGTCTGAAAATTTCTTGAGAGAGAAAGAGCAGTGACTGGCTTTGCCTTTTATGTGATTAGAGTGTGGGAAAGGCATGAGAGCTCCCATGAGCTTGACCAGAGCTTGCATGGTTGAATTTCCCACAGTCACTGAGGGAGTGTGTGAGCTTGTTTGCCCAGATGAGGGAAAGAAGGAGGGATGAGGCTTGGAAACTGTCAGCAGTCAAATACCAAAAATAAAATCAGACTTTATTACATGCCACCACCTCAAAAGTACCCTTATGATCCTTTACAGTCAATTCCCGTAGTGAGTTCAGGAGATCTCAGAGCTGATCAAGGAAAAGGATATGACCATGAGGTTGCAGTAGCATGCATGAGCTTTATTTGGGTTACACTTTGACAGGTTTGCACGTGGGGTAAATCCCTCATAGCATGAGGCCATCCAGAGGTTATAGCATGGGGGAAACTACCAGAAGGAGAGGAGGGTTAGGGAACTTTGGGAGGCAGAGGACAATCAGAGGGGCTTATGGATCTAGGTAGTATCACTCAGCAACCTGACAGGGAGTCTCTGGGTCAGAGAGCTCCAAAGAGCAGCAGTGGCTTGGAGTCTTTTACAGCTATAGTGTTTATCTTATCTATGGCTCCCAGATGTTAGACACAATTTCATAGGATGTGCAAAGCAGGCAGGCTCTAAATGGCTAAAACTCTGTTTATTTGAGCTATTATTGAAGCAACTGGATATGAAATAGTTTGAGTTCGCCAGGCTACTAGTATGGGCTGGTAGTGTCAGGGGTGGGGTGAAGCTATTGACTCTATAGATGATCTGGGTCTTGGCTTTGTTGCAGCTTTAGCTGGATTTGGTCCATCACTGGCTTGGACTATTTTGAGGTCAGATATACCCTTCAGCAAGGCTTGGGAGCTGAGTACCAGTGAGGATCTAAACAATCACAGGAGATTTCTAGTTTACAGCCTGGTTATAGCTATCTATTTGGGTTCCTGGGTATTCTCTTTGCTCTCCAGCCCCCAGCTTCTCCCCTTTGCCAGCTGCTGCCTTCACGCAGTGAAGACCCAGTATTCGGTAGGCAGATTCATTCGGTTGCCCTGCCCCGCCTCCAGACTTCAGTGGACAACCTCGCTTGCACTTGGGGTACCCACAGTGGGTATCATTCTCTAGGTAAGCAAGCAGCCATGAACATCGTCTTTCCTAGGAAGGACTTGTCACTTTCTAAAATTTAGTTCATTTAGGATTCTTTTTCATGTCCTCAGCTCTCTGACTTTGTTTTGTGATAAAACTATGATTTTGTAGTGTATCCAGTTTTTTCTCTGTGTTAGTGTGGGTATGACCATCTCTTGTGTTTTTTTACATACTAAAACAGAAGGTCCGTACTTTGCTTTTTAGTTAGTAAAATACACACTCAGATTGTGTCATTAGAATCTCAGCTTAGGATTTTGCTTTTATTGGTGTGTGTATGTGTGTGTGTGTGCACACATGTGTTTTGAGAGGCAGTGTTTGGAAGAAGCTGCATCAGAGACAGTTAACCAAGTGTCATCTTAAATCCAAAGTGAGTGTAGCCCTCCAGTTATACTTATTCAATTTATTCTCTGATCATTATGCTTCATAAATGTTGGTTAATTTATTAAATTATAGATAAATATCAAATCATTTCGTGTCTGATCATTTTAAATATTTCTTGTTATTTCATGCTCTAATAAGCACAGTTAAATTGTATTCCTGTGATAAATCACAACATGTTTATTGTGTTATTTGTCTCCGGTTACTTCTCTTTGACTTCAAAGTTCATGCACTTTCAGCTACACTTCCTTATACAAGTAGACTACAATCATGAAATATAAATGACAAGACCTGAAGGGAGTGTAAAAGTTATAGTATTACAGTATTAGGATGATTTAATTATGAGTGATTTTCTTTTCCTTCTGCAAAGAGTTCTCTCAAGATTTCTAAAGACAAAGGTAATGAATTCATAGAATTTTAAACATAGAAATACAGAGACCTGATATACAATGAAACACATTGTATCATTGTTAACAAAATCTGAATCCCATCTTAAATGATTTTGTGTTATATATTTATCTTTTTCTTCTCTTGTTTTAAAGGTTTCCTAGCTGTAGCAATGATAAAAACAATTACCTCATTGCAAAATATTATACTTACTGTGATATTAAAAAAGGATAATGTTCAAAGGGGAAGAGAATTTTTCAACCTCCAGATGTGCTCTAAAAGTGAATAGAATCTGAATATTTATAATTTAAATTATATTCTTTCCTTAAAAGCAGTGATAATTTTAGATATGCTTTATTTTAATTTCTAATTTGTTCTCAGGATCAGATTCTAAAAGGAGGCATTTTTCTAGGTATTAATGAATGAAAGAATATGTTATGGGGAAAAGCCACCATTTAATTATTTGCATGTTATTTGCTTCCTGTCTTTAGTTTCAAATCCTGTGAAAGACAATCAGGACATCACTTACTCAATCTTATTATTAATTTGGAATCTCCATGGTCTTGCCTGGATTGCTCTTCTATTTAATTTGATAGCCAGCTTTTTTCGAGAAATGGAATCAAAGCTAACTAAATACACATCTGAAACAGAAGCTGAAGAAGAAAATGAGTCAAGCTCTGAATAGCAATACTTTTAGTAGGTTTCCTCCATCTGAACTGCAGAGAGTTTCCACAGAACCCTTTTAAAAGTGTCAGAATAGGAAGGAGGAAAAGAAGAACAATCAGGTGTTTCTCCATAAATCTCTTGTGTGAGTTCCATTTCCATATTGAAATTTATCTATTTTAATTTTGTATTGTCATTAAAAAATAATTTTAAAATATAATGCAAATCTCAACTTCACTTATCCTTACCCACACCAGTCTCATCCCATGTTTGGTTTCATGCTGGCATTTGTATACAGTAGAAGCTTATTCTGAAAGCTGTGTTTCCCTTTTTATTTTCTACCATGTATTTCAATAAAAGAAGTGTGCATGTACAAAATGTCCATGTATATAGAGCTAATTTCATTGGGTTCTGATTCTTGTACACATTATTTCTAATTATCAATCCAGTGCTTCTTAATATTTTATGCATTTTTAGCCCTATCAAACAAAAAGTACATTAACCCAAAAGAATGGCTTGAGAGATTTGTTTTTTTCAAAAGTATGATCCGTATATTATAGCAATATCTTTTTATGGAAATCAAAGAAATTTAGCCTTTGACATTATAAAATATTGCTTATTATGACCTTTTTTAAAAACCAAAGTATGAATTATCGCTATAAAGACATAGATATGAATATAGATATCGATATAAACATACATAGATGGCAAGCACTGCGTGAAAAAGGGAAAAATGCTTGAATTAGCTAAAAAATGGTAGGAGAAGGTAGAGGAAGGAATGAAGACATTAAGGGAAGTAGGTGTCCTCTAGAGGAAGAATTTCTCCCTTGGGTAATAAAATCTGCATCCAGTACAGCCAGGGTGATAGAGATGAGAAGCAAAAAATTTGTGGGTGGATCCTTCCACATAATTTTGAGAAATGCCACCACCACCCCTTAGATCCCAGTCTTTAGTCTGTGGAGGAAAGAGCAGCTTTAGGTTTTGTTTTGTTTTGAGGTATAGTTGATGTACAGTATTATATAAGTTTCAGGTGTACAACATAGTGACTCACAATTTTAAAGGTTATATTCCATTTATAGCTATTATAAAATATTGGCTCTATTCCTGTGTTGTAAAATATATCCTTGTAGCTTATTTAGTTTATACATAATAGTTTGTACCTCCTAATCCCTTACCCATACCTGGTTCCTCCTCCCTTCCCTCTCCCCGCTGGTAACCATAGTGAGAGTGTAGCTGCTTGCAGACAGCCTGCTCTGCAAAGAACACAGGCGCTCTCGGAAAATGAGTTTCTGGCTATGGGCCATATTTTCCACGACATCTACCAGTGCCTTTGTGAGTCAGAGACATAAAAACACTTAATGTAAAGATCAGGGTTGGACCTATAAAAATTCTTGAAAGATAGAAGAGCCAGAGCAAGTTTAGGGATAGAAAACATTTAGAAATCATCCAAAGAGGAAGAGAAAGCCACCCGAAAGACATTGGACAAGAGGTCCTGGGAGAAGGAAATTCAGTCATCTTTAGAGACTAGGGCTATTCATCTAGTCCCTAGGGCCCAGGGTCTCCAACTCCTCTGAGTCAAAAACTCAGAGAATGATTGGAAACCACATTTCAAAATTGCTTAAAGAAAATCCCCAAGGACTCCTGTGCTGCCTGCAAGGCTGGTTCTGATACAGGTCTCAGAAGCCCCACTACTGGCATCTGGGTTCCTTTGGCCCAGAGGAGAACTTAGGCTCGGGTTCAGTCCACCTCTGCTGCCCCAAAGGAATCATTGATGCTGAAAGAGGTAGTGAGCATCCCAAACACTCCTTGGCCTTCTAAACTTCAGAGCCCAGTAGAATTTTATTTGGGTTTCTTGGCCTGCATTTTGCCTACTCCTGTTCTGGGCTTGGTGCAGATGCACAACCATAATTGTTGGCCTTGTTTAATAACCACCCTCAAAGGTGACTTTTATAATCATGGTGCTGTGGTCTGAATGTTTGTGCCCTCCCCCAGATTCATATGGTGAACTCCAAACCCCCAAAGGTGATGTTATTAGTAGGGGAGGCCTTTGGGATGTGATTGGTTTGGGCGATTCGTTTACAAGTGCTCTTGTAAAAGAGAACTCATAGAGAACCCCGGCCCCTTCTGTCACAGGCAAAGCCCACTGGGATCCCTGGGAAAAATAAGATGGGATCTAGATGATAAGGTCAAACCACTTCTTTTGTGCTTAGTCTAGTTTCACTTGCCTATAGGGTGCTGCATGCAGAGGCCTTGCACCTGGCACTTCAGACCAGAGTTCCTAGTACGAAATGGCTGCACTGACACCTCAGCTCGGAAGGCCCTGTGCAGAGATGCTGCGCCCAGCACTTCAAGCTGGAGCCTGAGCAGCTCAGCTGCACCGACCCGCCAGTACCGCATCCTTCCCCCTCCCCGCTGATGAGCTCCCTATAAAGCAGCCCCGCGCACGGCCTCTCTGGGAGGATGTGTGCTCTAAAGCGATCTGGCACCTCTCCATTCTTTGATCCAAGAATAGAGCTTTCCTTTGCTTCTGAACAAAATTCGGTCTTATTCTATGGCTCAAGTAACACTGGTCAGGAGAACCCTCGTTAGGGACCAGCTCGAAAAGGTCGGGAACACTTCGACCTTGTGAGGACACAGCGAGAAGGTACCAGCTATGAACCAGGAAGAGGGCCCTCACCTGGCCATGCTGCCACCCTGAGCTCAGCCTTCCAGCCTCCAGAAATGTGAGAAATAAATTTCCGATGTTTATAAGCCACCCAGTCTGTGATATTTTGTCATAGCAGCCAAGTGGACTGAAACACACCTGTCGAGTCTGACCAGAATGCCAACGGGAGGCCTCTTTGCCCAAGCAGATTCCTAGGATCAGGTGATGCGACACGAAGGAGCCCTGCAGCCCTCTCCTTTTTGCTTTGGGAGGTATTTACAGGTAAGGTATAGAGGGAACAGTAGCAACACATTTCTGTCTTCTGGTTTCAGAAATGTTTATAAAGCCCTATTTTTCCCCCTGCCTACTTCACTATAACAAGAATGCAACTATGGTACAACAAGCAAATTTGTCCAACAGTGACCCTGGGAACTTATGCCCAGGTAGCATGGATACTAAGATGACAGGGAATAGGGGTTCTCCCCTTCTACCAGAGCTTCCCTCTCCTATCCCTCGACCCCATCTTCAGAAGGGGCTGCAACTTTCCACAACATCTCCAGGTACTAGGCAGCTGTGGTTCCCAGACAGCTCCCTAAATGGCTGCATATAAGGCCAGAATGCCTGGCACCTGGCACACTTGTTTGTTTCTACTAATAAAATGAATCTTTTGCCTAACCAATAAGAATTGTGGAAATAAATTAACACAACTCTACTGAGAACAAACAAGAGTTGTTTATTCAGAGATTACTAGAGCAAGGGACTCATCCACCATTACTTGTGTTTGGCAGAAACTCAAAGGCAGGCAAGGTAAATGGAGAAACTTTATAGTGAAGAGGTGAAGACTTCAGGTGTGCTCTGATTGAAGATTGTAGGCATGGGAGGTGCCTGCAATAGAAGCAAGGCATCTCCTGTGATAGCTTTGGTACAACATGTTTGGCTTACTTTGATTGGTCCTGAGATGAAAGCAGGGAGGAAAACTAGGGAAGGGGGCTTCCCTGCTGGCGCAGTGGCTAAGAATCTGCCTGCCAGTGCAGGGGACACGGGTTCGAGCCCTGGTCCGGGAAGATCCCACATGCCGCAGAGCAACTAAGCCCGTGCGCCACAACTACTGAGCCTGCGCTCTAGAGCCCGCGAGCCACAACTACTGAAGCTGGTGCACCTAGAACCCGTGCTCCGCAACAAGAGAAGCAATGAGAAGCCCGTGCACCGCAACGAAGAGTAGCCCCCGCTCGCCGCAACTAGAGAAAAGCCTGCGTGCAGCAACAAAGAGCCAACGCAGCCAAAACTTAAATAAATAAAATAAATTAATTAAAAAAAAAAAACTAGGGAAGTTAGCAGTCATTGGTCAAAGCCTGACCACTCTGGTCTGGTTGCTGCAGAGACTGTGGGTCAGAGTTCTGTTGTCATATGTGGTCTGGCCATTGTCTGTATCTTCAGCCTCTCAAAATGGAGAGCAGTGGTGGGTAGCAGTCCCCAGACCTACCTATATTTACAGATCTGTGACTGTTTAGTGATGCCCAGCCCAGCATTCCTCTTTGGGCAGTTCAGTTCAGAAGCAAAGGAAAGTTTTATTCTTGGATCAGAGAATGGAGAAGTGTCAGCTCCCGCCCTAGAGCACGCGCTCTTCCTGGCTGTGGGCGGGGATGCTTCATAGGGGTCTCATACGCATGCGGAGGGGGAGGAGTTCCGACGGGACATGCGCAGTTGCACTGCTCATGCTGCAGCTCGCAGTGCCGGGCGCAGTGCTTGTGCACGCGGCCCGCCGAGCTGAGGTGTCACAGCCAGTTCACACCAAGAACGCTGGTCTGAAGGGCCGGGTGCCAGGCCTCCACACACAGTACCCCATGAGCGAAGGAAACTAGAAGAGGCACCAAGGAAAAGAAAAAAAAAGGTTAGACTTTATTTCCCAGATTCTATCTTTATTTCCTGGGAATTGTTAATGGGCTTTGTCAGTGACAAATCCCTCCTCTGCCTTTTGGCCTCCTCGTCGTTCTTGAGGGCGCCGAGGCGCGCAGGTTCATCTTCTGTAACTGCTTCCTGCTGAGTTTGGGCATCGTCATAACCCTGGTGGAGGAGCAGAACTTCTCCCCAGCCGCCTTTAGATGTGTGCGATTGTCTCCAGGCCTCAGTCCAGACTGTTCTATCCCTGAGCGACCAGCGTTAGTTAACCTTTCGGAGACAAAGGACACCAGACAATTTCAGATGCTTGGCCCATATACTAGCAAGAGAATAACGGTCACAAGTCAAATTTTTCCTAAACATGAAAGTACCTAGTTCTTTTGCCTGAAGGCACAAGTGTGCCCTGCTGTCGAGCCTCACTGCCCTGGCCTGAATATCACTGGTCACACTTTTGTTTTTCGGAAGAGAAGCTTCAGGTGAGAGAGAGAGGTTCACACCAGCAGTCGGGGGGTCCATCGCCCCAGATTGTCTTTCCGGAGGTTGGAGCTCTGGGGCCTCTTCACTCGAGTGTGATGTACCCCTGGACTGACCCCTCCAGCTTCAGGGCAGAACAGGCGGTTGGGATCAGCAAGTGGGGTCCATTTGCGTAGGAGTGAGCTGATTTTGCCGGCTGCCGGTTTTCCAGGTTTTTAGGTTCACCCAGTCTCCTGGCCGGAACGGGTGCAGGGCCAGGTTGGTGGGTGCAGGCAGCACCTGCTTACCATATTCGTGAGGGCTTTCGTGGTTGCTCCTATCTGGAGGGCATACTTGAGTTGTTCTATTTCAAGGGGGTTAAAGTGTCCCTCCTCTCGGGCTTGGGGAATGAGTCTACCATACATGAGTCAAATGCACTAAACTTATCCCTTGGGGCTAACCGCGTGCGGAGCCAGGCAATGGGAAGCGACTTAATCCAACTTTCTTGAGTCTCCTGACATTGCTTGGCTAAGACCTGTTTCAAGGTCTGATTTGATCTCTCTACTTTCCCCCGATGACTGGGGGCCTCCAGGCTGAGTGCAAGGTCCATTTTAGCCCAGGGCATTCACTATCCCCTTTTCACTAGAGACACAAATGCTGGACCATTACCGCTTTGTAGGGATCCTGGGAGCCCCAAACTGAGGGGTATTTCTCTTAATAATGCCTTAGCCACTTCAGCTGCCATTTCAGTTGTAGCAAGGAATGCTTCTATCCACTCAGAACGTGTGTCTACTAGCACCGAGAGATAACTGAAGTTGCCCGTACTCTCGGCATGTGAAAACAGTCTGCCAGTCTTCCCCGGGAGACGTCCCTCTGGTCTGAATGGGCATAATCTAGGGTGTCTGGGGGGTCTGGTGCTGGGGCTGTTCACCGTGCAGATGGCGCAGGTCTCAACTATCTGACTGATTATACTTTTCATGCCAGGAGTTACCATGACCTCAACTAACCAATTACATAAGGCTTCCCTCCCATAATGAGTTCCTTGATGAGCCTCCCTGATGGCTTGACAAGCTGCAATTTGGGGAAAGAAGTATTGCCCATGTTCATTAACTAGCCACACATGGCCTCCTAGATCTCTGTTGAAGCCCCATTTTTGGGTTTTATCTAATTCTTCCTTGTGTGGATTGGGGAATAATTGGATGGATCTGGCCTTCGAGCCATGAGAGGTAGTGGCCAAGTTACTTTACTAGTTCTAGAGCTTCCCTTTTGGCAGTTGCAGCCACCTTGTTTTTCCCTTTTTTACCTGTTCACCCACCTTTTGGTGTCTCCTACAGTGAATCACTGCCACCTGTTTTTGAAGCTGTACAGCTTCTAAGAACTTCAATATGCTTAAACCATGTTCATCTGTTTATTCTCTGCAATAAGCGTACCTCTTTTCTTCCATATAGCCCCATGTGCATGTAGGATGGCATATGCCTACTGGTAGTGTGTGTAAACACTTAAGAGCTTCCCTGTCCTGCGCTCTAAGGCTCAGGTGAAGGCTATCATCTTTGCCCTTTGGGCAGAAATCCCTGGAGGTAGGCTTCTTGCTTCTAAGACTTGGGTCTGGGGGGTTGCTGTGTATCCCGCCAGCCTTTTCCCCTCTCTGTTAAAACTGCTCCTGCCTGTGAACCATTCCTCCTCGGCATTAGGGAGAAGCTCACTTCCCATGTCAAGGTGACTGGAATAGATCACGTCTATGGTTTCTATACCATCATGCACCAGGGACCCCATTTCTGTGGGTAGTAGTGTGGCAGGATTTAGTATGTGACAGGTTTTTTGGTAGCCACTGGGTTATCTAAAAGCATAGCTTGAACTTGAATCAGGGAAATGGCTTGATTCCAGGGGATAGCCATTCTGTTCCCTTAAAACTTACTAAAGCCTGAAACTGGTGTGAAGTCCATATAGTGACTGGCTGACCAAACATTAACTTTTCAGCTTCCTTTAAGGTTGTAGTAGCTGCTACTGCTGTAGGCCAGGAGGCCATTCCTTAGTGATCTGATCTAATTGTTTAGAGAAATAAGCAACCAACTGAGTTAGGGGTCCCAGTTTTTGAGCTAATACCCCAAAGGTGATTTCACTTCTCTCATAAATGTAAATGTCAAAGGGTTTAGCTAAATCTGGGAGGGGCAGGGCAGGGGCCTGAAGTCATTGCTTTTTTGATTCTTGAAAGGCCCCTTTATGTTCTGAATTCCATCCAAAAAGATCAACATCCTTTCCCTTCAACTTTTCATATAGAGGCTTAGCTATTAGACCATAGTTAGCGATCAGATGTAGCAAAACCCAGCCATCCCCAGGAAACCTCTAAGCTGTCTTCTAGTTTTAGGAGGAGAGAGGCTGAAAATGGCTCCTTTCCTTTCCTGGGGTAGGTATCTCCGACCTTCTGTGAGAAAGAAGCCTAGGTAGGTCACCCTAGTTTGTGATATTTGAGACTTTTTCTTGGACACCATAAATCCTTTATTGGCTAGGTGGTTCAGAGTGGTTACAGTATTTTTGTCAGAGGCCTCCTTAGTAGGGCTAGCAATCAGAGTGTTGTCTACTTATTGGAGAAGAGTTCCCTCCTCCAGATTTAGACCTTTTAGGTCTTTAGTTAAAGTTTCCCCAAAGATGATGGGGAACTTTTCAAACCCTTGGGACAGGACTTCCCAGCAGTATTGCTGTTTTTGTTTCATGTTTGGGTCTTGGCACTCAAAAGCAAAATTTCTTGTGACTCCAGGGCTAATGGAATACAGAAGAAGGCATCTTTTGAATCTAATGCAGAATGCCAGGCCCTGATGGACAATGGATTAGGGACTACAGGATGTGTATCCTCGGTGGCTTCATTGACTGCCCTGAGGTCCTGTACCATTCGGTATTCCCCACTGGATTTTTTTCTGGGAGGGAATTAGTGCTGAGCAGAAGAGGTCAAGTCACCAGACTTGACAAAATATCACCTAGAGCACTCCCTCGTTTATCTTTTCCCACCGCATGAAACAGAGGATCTTGTCCTGATGCCATTTTACTGAGAGAAATAATCTGGATAATATTACAAAGAGATGTAATATTAGAGCCCAGGCCGGATTCACCCTGGATCACTTCATAGTCCTGAGTATGTGGAAGTGGAAGGTATGAGGCTGATTTGCTGCCAAGCTTTGAAGATCTACTGCAACTCAGGCAGGAATCCACACAGGAGCCTGTGGCAGGGAACAGAGCAAGTTCAAAGTGACCAAAGGGGTCACTTTGGACACAACTGGGGACAAATGCTTCAGCCATGGCCAGAAAGGTACTTCCCTGAGTGTATCTTTGGTATATATTTTCTCGTGGGGGGTGAGATGTCCTACAGCCTTAAGGGGATATGTCTGAGTTCCAGTTCTGGGGGCAAAGCAAGAAGAACCAAGATTAGTCCTTTGCACAGGAAATGCTTCACAAAGACTTCTGGGGATTATCTGTAGACGAGCAACCCCAGGAAGGAAAGGAGGCAATTTTAATGACTACTAAGATAGGGCCTCTAGCGGTTTGACCAAAATATTGGCAGAAGAGAAGTTACTTTTTACTTTCCGGTGGTAAATAGGACATACAGGTTATAAAACTACACACTAAAATAGCTAAGAGAATATACTTCAACTTGAAAAGTCCAGGTACATGTGAAAAAACACCATATAAAATGACATAATAGGGCTTCCCTGGTGGCGCAGTGGTTGAGAGTCCGCCTGCCGATGCAGGGAACATGGGTTCGTGCCCCGGTCCGGGAAGATCCCACATGCCGCGGAGCGGCTGGGCCCGTGAGCCATGGCTGCTGGGCCTGGGCGTCCGGAGCCTGTGCTCTGCAACGGGAGAGGCCACAGCAGTGAGAGGCCCGCATACCGCAAAAAAAAAAAAAAAAAGACATAATAAAACTAAGAATAAATAAGTATAATAGTTAGATGCAGAAAAGCTTTTGACAAATTTCAACATCCATTTATGATAAAAAAAAAAACTCTCCAGAATGTGGGCATAGGGGGAACATACCTCAACGTAATAGAGGCCACATATGACAAACCCACAGCTAACATCATACTCAATGGTGAAAAGCTGAAAGCATTTGTTTAAGATCAGGAACAAGACAAGGATGCCTGTTCTTGCCACTCTTATTCAACAAAGTATTGGAAGTTCTAACCACAGCAATCAGACAACAAAAAGAAATAAAAAGAATCCAAATTGGAAAGGAAGAAGTAAAACTGTCACTGCTTGCAGATGACATGATACTATACATAGAAAATTCTAAAGATGCCACCACAAAGCTACTAGACCTCATCAATGAATTCAGGAAAGTTGCAGGATACAAAATTAATATACAGAAATCTGTTGCATTTCTATACACTATCAATAAACTATCAGAAAGAGAAATTAAGGATACAATCTCATTTACCATTGCATCAAAAAGAATAAAATACCTAGGAATAAACCTACCTAGGAAAGTAAAAGACCTGTACTCGGAAAAATATAAGACACTGATGAATGAATTGAAGATGACACAAACAGATGGAAAGATATACCATGTTCTTGGATTGGCAGAATTAGTATTATTAAAATGGCCATACTACCCAAGGTAATCTACAGATTCAGTACAATCTCTATCAAAATACCAATGGCATTTTTCACAGAACTAGAACAAATAATTTTAATTTTTGTATGGAAAGACAAAAGGCCCCAAATAGCCAAAGCAATCTTGAGAAAGAGGAACAGAGCTGGAGGAACCACTTTCCCTGACTTCAGACTAGAGTACAAAGCTACAGTCATCAAAACAATATGGTACTGGAACAAAAACAGACACATAGATCAATGGAACAGAATAAGAGAGCCCAGAAATAGACCCATGCATTTATGGTCAATTAGTCTATGACAAAGGAGGCAAGAATATACAGTGGAGAAAAGACCATCTCTTCAATAAGTGGTGCTGGGAAAACTGGACAGCTACCTGTGAAAGAATGAAATTAGAACTTTCTCTAACACCATGTAGAAAAATAAAATCAAAATGGATTAAAGACCTAAATGTAAGACCAGAAACCATAAAACTCCTAGAGGAAAACATAGGCAGAACACACTTTGACATAAAGGTAGCAAATTTTGGGGGGATCTATCTCCTAAAACAAAGGAAATAAAAGGAAAAATATCAAATGGAACCTAACTTAAAACGTTTTGCAAAGCAAAGGAAACCGTTGACAAAATGAAAAGACAACCTACTGAATGGGAGAAAATATTTGCAAATGATATGACCAATAAGGATTTAATATCCAAAATAACAAACAGCTCATACAACTCAACGTCAAAAAAACAAACAACCCAATTAAAATATGTGCAGAAGACCTGAACAGACATATTTCCAAAGAGGACATGCAGATGGCCAACAGTCACATGAAAAAATGCTTACTGTCGCTAATCATCAGGAAAATTCAAATCAAAACCACAATATCACCTCACACCTGTCAGAATGGCTATCATCAAAAAGACCACAAAACAAATGTTAGTGAAAATATGAAGAAAAGGGAACCCTTGTACACTGTTGGTGGGAATGTAAATTGGTGCAGTCACTGTGGATAACAGTATGGAGGTTTCTCAAAATAAATAAAAATAGAACTACCATATGACCCAGCAATTCTACTCCTAGGTATATATCCCCCCAAAACCAAACACACTAATTCAAAAAGATACACGCACCCCAGTGTTAAGAGCAGCATTATTTAAAATTGCCAAGATACGGAAGCAACC
Source organism: Physeter macrocephalus (assembly GCF_002837175.3). Taxonomy (NCBI): domain Eukaryota; kingdom Metazoa; phylum Chordata; class Mammalia; order Artiodactyla; family Physeteridae; genus Physeter; species Physeter macrocephalus. Next base: position 140,658,910 of record NC_041224.1, read on the forward strand.
TAAGTGTCTATCAACAGATGAATGGACAAAGAAAATGTGGTATATATATACAATGGAATACTACTCAGCCATAAAGAGAAATTTTGCTGTTTGCAGCAACATGGATGGACTTGGAGGGCATTATGCTAAGTGAAATAAGTCCGACAGAGAAAGACAAGTACTGTATGATATCACATATGTGGAATCTAAAAAATACAACAAACTAGTGAATGTAACAAAAAAGAAGCAGTCTCACAAATATAGAAAACAAACTAGTGGTTACCAGTGGGGAAAACAAAGGGGGAGGGGCAATATAAGCATAAGGGCTTAAGAGGTACAAACTATTTTGTATAAAATAAGCTACAAGGATACATTCCACAGCACAGGGAATACAGCTAATATTTTATAATAACTATAAATGGAGTATAACTTTTAATATTTGTGAACCACTATATTGTGCACTTGTAACTCATATAATATTGTACATCAACTATACTTGAATTAAAAAGAAAAAACAAATACAAAAAGAAAAAAGAGCTGAAGTACAGATGCTGGGACTTGTCTCCCTCCCCACTCCCACCCCAACTCCCAAACACCACCCACCACTGGAGCAAATGGGTTCCTTTGAGTGTGTCAGCTACCAAAGCTTTGCAGACTCCCTGTTTCATGGTTTGCCCAAGGCAGGCTTTCACTGGCACAGACTCCCAGGCTCACACAGAAGGTGGGGTCTCCAGGCATACTATAACTTTTCAGAAACTGCCACCTTCAAAGCCCTTTCCAGCCACCTTTTCTTTTTGGCCCCAGATGGTATGTAAAACCAATGCCCAATTCTTTATCAAGCAATATGTTTGGGGAGATGTATGTTTGGGGCTTGCTATTTTAATTTTTTAAATATGCTATTTCATTTTGTTAAAAGAGTTTCCAATTAACTGCATCATGTGTAAATCTGGGCTTTTATTTTTTAAATAAATTTATTTTATTTATTTATTTTTGGCTGCATTGGGTCTTCATTGCTGCTCATGGGCTTTCTCTAGTTGCAGCGAGAGGGGGCTACTATCTTCTTTGGAATAATGTCTATTTAGGTCTTCTGCCCATTTTTGGATTGGTTTGTTTGTTTTTGTGATATTGAGCTGCATGAGCTGCTTGTATATTTTGGAGATTAATCCTTTGTCAGTTGCTTCATATGCAAATATTTTCTCCCATTCTGAGGTTTGTCTTTTCATCTTGTTTATGATCTCCTTTGCTGTGCAAAAGATTTTTACGTTTCATTAGGTCCCATTTGTTTATTTTTGTTTTTATTTCCATTTCTCTAGGAAGTGGGTCAAAAAGGATCTTGCTGTGATTTATGTCATAGAGGGTTCTGCCTTTGTTTTCCTCTAAGAGTTTTATACTGTCTGGCCTATTCTTTTTTTAATAAGTTTGTTTTATTTTTATTTATTTTTGGCTGTATTGGGTCTTTGTTGCTGCACGCTGGCTTTCTCTAGTTGCAGCGAGGAGGGGCTACTACTCTTCATTGTGGTGCACGGGCTTCTCATTGTGGTGGCTTCTCTTGTTGTGGAGCATGGGGTCTAGGCACGAGGGCTTCAGCAGTGGCTCGCGGGCTCTAGGGTGCAGACCCAGTAGTTGTGGCGCATGGGCTTAGTTGCTCCACAGCATGTGGGATCTTCCAGGACCAGGGCTCGAACCCATGTCCACTGCATTGGCAGGTGGATTCTTAACCATTGCGTCACCAGGGAAGCCCCTGGGCTTTCATTTTCCCATGCCTGGTGAGATCCTAGCTGGTTGGTCTACAAAGCCAACACTTAGAGTAGTACCATTTGTCCTACCAAGAGCTACTTAAATGTCAACATAACTAAAAAAAAATGTGTCTTTGAAGCACTGGCTTTAGAAATGAATACTTCTAAAGCAGTTGCTAATGTTACTCTGGAGTGTTTTTCCTTTGGTGCTCATCCTTTTAATGAAGGAAGGAATAGTGCCCCACAAGCTCAATTAGAATTGTGGACTTGACAATGTTCCTTGGTCATTGTCTCCTTAACACTGTCAGAGGCGGCTGCTTCTACTTTGTAAATACCCATAAATCTGCTCAAGGTTCTCTCACTGGGCAGGCCATAGATGATCAGTACTTGAATGTTTGGGTTGAGGTTGAATATGTTTTTTTCCTCACAGCCTTAATGATATTGTTGCATATTCTTCTAGCATCCAGTTTTGGTGATAAGAAATCCAGTGCTGGTGTGATTCTCAGATTTTCATTGTTTGATTCTCATTGTTTAATCTTCTCTCTCTCATTCTCTGTCTCTGTCTCTCTCTCTGTGTCTCACTCTGTTTCTGTCTCCAGTTTTCAGATTTCATTTTTTTTCCTGAAATTTCATCTAACATATGGGACTTTGATTTATTCACTGTGTCAGCCCCTTGGTGTCAGTATGAAGAGCAGTTACATTCACCTCTGGGAAACACTGCTCTGCTATTTTTTTCATATTGGAACTACCATTACTAGAGTGATAGGCTTCCTAGATCAATCCCCTAGATCTCACATGTTCTCTCAAAAAATGTGAGTCTTAGTCTTTTTGCTCTGCTTTATGAAATATTTTTTTGCCTTTATCTTCCAACCCTCCATTAAGTTATTTGGTTTGAACATTATAATTTTTATGTCCAAAGGCTTTAAGAGTGTGCTGATTATTTGGTTTTCCTGTCATCCAGTTCTTGTTTTCAGGATGAAATATTTTCATAAGATCTCTGAGGAGACTATTCAGACTCTCTTCTGTTCTGTGTGTCATCTCTATTTCCTTCAGACCCATTTGTTTCCTGCTTGTTCACTTTGTTCTCTCATTTTGGGGACTATCTCAATAGTGCTGTGGTCTTAAGATGCTCATTGATATTTGAGAATGCACAGGCATAGAGCTGTACTAACTGGTGAGTTTTACTTTTAGATCACCAGAAGGAGATCTGGCTATTATGCTAGGAGGCCTCTAAATGCCAGAATGTAGAGGTCTTTGCTTCTGGGCCACTGGATTTCTTTAGAGAAATAGCCTCAAGTTTGGGATGTGGGAATATAGCAACTGTGAGGTGTTGGATTGGAGAAGGCCTGGGGGTATTAACAGTTCTACATATAGATTTTTAATTAATGCCTGTGTTTTTCACTCCACATCAAACTGTCACCCTGGTGTTTCCAAGCCTTGAGCCTCTTTGAGGCTGACACCATGACTATCTACTTGTACTAGGCTCTGGCTTCCTCTTGCTGCTCTACCAGATGTCACTCTTCTAAGTCCTTCCTGTCTTCCAGAAATTTGTTGAAATATCTTGTCTGCTGATGTCCTCACTCCCCTTTTCTTCATCAGCCTGGTTTGCCTGAATAGAGTATTGCCTTAAAGTCAAAGAAAAGTGAACTTGGTGAGTGTGTTGGAAGTGCCTGGGAAAACCTGATCTGTCTATGAATCTGGGCCAAGGTAGAAAACATGATTCTGAAAATCAGTGTGTTGTACATACTGTAGTAAAAGAGGACAGCCAGGACTAGGATAATTTAGGTGAGGCACTCATTCATCACCTTGCGGACAAAATTTAAAGGGCATGTGTCAAAAACTTCAACAAGAAGGGTCAGAAAGATTAGGAGTATCAAAATTTTAAATAAAGGCAGAATTAGTAGCAGTGCCATTCTGAGACATGTTGAAGTCTGAAGCAATAGGGAAAAATCAGTTATACTGATCCTGCCTTTATTTTAAAATTTGATATTTTGTTCTTCATAAATTTTTGCATACCTTTTTTATTTTACAGAATATTGCACTAGCATATGATGTATCTTAATGAGAGTTTTGGTGCTCCCTTAAATTTTGTGTGAGCTGGTGAAATTTGAAGAGCTGAAAATTTTCACAAGCTCAGAGAACAACTTACAAAATGTGTGCGAAGTATAAGACAAAAGTTTTTATGTGTAAGTCAGTCAAGAAATTGACTCTACAATAAGACAAAAAAACCACAATATTTCTCACATGATAGTCTCAACAGTATAAACCAGGGATGATACAGCCGTTTCTAGGCTCCTAGCTTATTGCTCTGCCATCTCTTAAAATGTTTTCCTCAGTCACAAGGTTCAAGATGGTTCACTGTGTTTATGCAAAGGCAGGATTGTACCTATTTGCCTCCCTGCCAGCTTAGTTAACTGTTTGGGACTGAGGATGGGAAAGGTTAGAAACACACAAGTACAGAATATGGAACGTAACAGGAACTTAAAGCTAAATGAATGAATAAATAAATGCTTACATTGTTCATATCACTACCAATAGTGTATAAATAAGACTTCCACTTATAACTATAAGCAGAACATGAAAAATTATGAGATGTATGATTAAAATCTATAGTTCAAAAACTTCTTTTTAAGCTCACTGGTTATGAATTATTTGTCAGTTCTATGGGGAAGAAGATTTTGACACTGATACCTGTACCCTCTGCATATCTTTTTTTCTTAGTTATAAATTTTTATGTATAGCAGACTATAAACAATTCTCATTAAATTTTTTAAAAGTTAAAAACAAGCGGCAAAGCTAGCATACAAATGGCCACCACTGAAGGAGAACTGATTGAGGAAAGAGAAAAGTGTCTTAATGATTCAAACTCATCCTTTAGTTTGAAAGTATAAAATGAGGTCACACAAAAGAGCAAAAGAACAAAAAACAGAAAAAACCTGGACTCAAAATATTAAAAATAAAAGGCCTAGCAGTATTAAATACTCAATAGAGATGAATACTAGAATGGACACCACTGAAAATGTAAATTAGAAGAATATCAAGAAAAATTTATCCAGAATTCAGAGGGGAAAAAAAAGAAATATAGAATTAAAATATAGAATTAAAATGGCAAATATAGATGTCAAAAAAGATACTTTTAAAGAAGAAAAACTCAATTATCATTTTGAAAAATGATCCCCTGCCAAATGCCTTCTGCTAAAATTCAGCATCTAAGAGAACACTTCATAATCTAGAAAGAGATGGAAAGTCCCTTTGCTTGACAGACAGTATCTTTCAGAATCAGAGATATACCAGAGAGAGTCCCATCTAAGTTTGAAAAAATTCAGTTGCCTTTAATTACCACTTAAACATTATTCTGAAGATATTTGATGCGTAAGATAAAGAAGGACTAACAAATTCTAGAAAGGATGTCAATTATTACTGTTTCCCTAGAAAATCTAAGGAAACAACTAAGAAACTATGTCAACCGAGAAAACAACTAAGAAACTATCTCAACTAAAACTTTAAATCAAGTAGGAATCAATCATAAGAATGCCATGTTAGAATAAAAATAAATATATAAAATCTAATATTTTTTGCATACCAAAAATGATTTTTAAAGAGTAGTGCAGACATAAAAAATGTTCGTCTCCTGTCTTTTTCAATACTCTGTTTGGGTAAACCAGATTGGTGAAGAAAAGGGGAGGGACATCATTAGGAGACAAGCGATTTCAACAAATTTCTGGAAAAAAATTTCTAGATGATAGCATAGGAGAAAATCTAGGTGACCTTGTGTTCAGTGATGAGTTTTTGTATACACAACATCAAAAGTGCAATCCATGAAAGAAAATATTTGATAAGTTGGACTTCATTAAAATTAAAAACTTCTGCTCTGGCAAAGACAATGCTAAGAGTAAAAAGACAAGCCACAGACTGGGAGAAAATATTTGCAAAACACATATCTAATAAAGGACTAGTATCCAAAATGTACAAAAAAGTCATAAAACTTAACATTAAAAAAAATTGGGCAAAAGATCTAAGCACACATCTCATCAGAGAAGTTATACAGATGACAAATAAGCTTAAGAAAAGATGCTCAACATTAAATGTTATAAGGGAACTATAAAACAATATTTAGATAAAACTACACATTTGTTAGGATGGCTAAAATCCAAAGCACTGCCAACATCAAATGGTGGTAAGGTTGTGGAGCAACAGGAACTCATTTATTCATGATGGGAATGCAAAACAGTAGTCACTTTGGAAGACAGTCTGGCAGTTTCTTACAAAGGTAAACATAGTCTTACCATACAGTCCAGCACTTGAGCTCCTTGGTATTTTACCCAGCTGAGTTGAAAATGTATGTCCACACAAAAACCTGCACACAAATGTTTATCGCAGCTTTTTCAAAATTGCCAAATAGGTGAATAGATAAAGAAACAAGTATATCCACACATGGAATATTACTCAGCAATAAAATTAAATGAGCCATTAAGCCGTGAAAAGACAAAGAGGAACATTAAATGCATATTGCTAAATGAAAGAGGCCAGTCTGAAAAGATTACGTATGTATTGAGTGATTCCGGCTGTATGATATTCTGAAAAAGGCAAAACTTATAGAGACGTTAAAGAGCAGTGGTTGCAAGGGGTTCAGGGAAAGAGAATGGGATGAATAGGTAAATCACAGGGGATTTTTAGAGCAGTGAAACTATTCTGTATGATACTGTAATGGTGGATACATTATATTATGCATTATCAAACCCCACAGAACTGTACAACACAAGGAATGACCCTTAATGTAAACTAGAGGACTGTAGTTAATAATAATGTATCAATATTTGTTCATGCATTGTAACAAATGTACCATGCTACTGCAAGATGTTAGTAATAGAGGAAACTGCTTTGGGGAGGAGAGAAAGAGGAGGCATATGGGAATCCTCTGTATTTCTGCTCCATTTTTCTGTAAACCTAAAATCCCTTTTTTATGTTTATTAATTTAAAAAGCACTGAATTAGTATTTCTGAGATAAATGTGGTATTTTAAAAAACCCTAGGATTCCAGAGAAAATAGAAAATTCTTTATTTTATGAGTGAAATCTGGTCCCAATATTTGCCAGGGTCAGAAGAAACCTTACTTTTTTTTTTTTTTTTTTTTTTTTTTTTGGCCGTACGCGGGCCTCTCACTGTTGTGGCCTCTCCTGTTGCGGAGCACAGGCTCCGGACGCGTAGGCTCAGCGGCCATGGCTCACGGGCCTAGCCGCTCCGCGGTATGTGGGATCTTCCCAGACCGGGGCACGAACCCGTGTTCCCTGCATCGGCAGGCGGCCTCTCAACCACTGCGCAACCAGGGAAGCCCAACACCTTGCATTTTATCTTCCATAAAAAGCACTGTGCAGTATGTATAAGGCGGCCTCTCAACGACTGCGCAACCAGGGAAGCCCAACACCTTGCATTTTATCTTCCATAAAAAGCACTGTGCAGTATGTATACTTCGTGCTGACATTTTTTTTTCTGACCCTTCTTTTTGCACTATTGTGAAATAAAAGGTTATTTTCTTGTAACTTCAACTATGACTGCTCCCAAGAAGCAATCCTTTAGCATTAAAGGATGATGGGGACTTGTTGGTTGGCTGGTTGGTTTCTGGAGTGGACTTTAAAACATTTCATCCTTAACCTAGCAGACCTTTCCAAGCACCAGAAGCATCCAGAGATCTTTGCTTGAATATCAACCTTGAGATGCTCCACCAATGTCTTCCTCCAAACCACCATAGTCTCTAACTTAGAGTAATACATAAGCTTCCTGACTGGTCTCTGCCCTTTCCACGATTTCAGTCTATTCCTTTTTTTTTTTTTTTTAAACATCTTTATTGGAGTATAATTGCTTTACAATGGTGTCTTACTTTCTGCTGTATAACAAAGTGAATCAGGTATACGTATACATATATCCCCATATCCCCTGCCCCTTGCATCTCCCTCCCACCCTCCCTATCCCCCCCCTCTAGGTGGTCACAATATAGTTTTTTAAAAAACTCCAAAGTCCTTACTATGGCTCCCAAGACGCCCCTCCTCCCCCACGATATGGACCCGATTTCCTCTCTGACATCGTCTCCCACTACTTTCCCGTGTCCTCTTCCCCCATCCAGCCCCAATGGCCTCTCGCTGCTCCCCAAACATTCTAGGCAAGCTCCTGTCTCTGTATATATGTGCCACATCTTCTTTATCCATTCATCTGTCGATGGACACTTACGTTGCTTCCATGTCCTGGCTATTGTAAATAGTGCTGCAATGAACATTGTGGTACATGACTCTTTTTTGAATTATGGTCTTCTCAGGGTATATGTCCAGTAGTGGAATTGCTGGGTTCTGTGGTAGTTCTATTTTTAGTTTTTTAAGGAACCTCATGCATCTCAATATCTAAAAAACAAACAGCCCAATCCAAAAATGGGCAGAAGACCTAAATAGACATTTCTCCAAAGAAGGTATACAGATTGCCAACAAACACATGAAAGGATGCTCAACATCACTAACCATTAGAGAAATGCAAATCAAAACCACAATGAGGTATCACCTCACACTGGTCAGAATGGTCATCATCAAAATATCTACAAACAGCAAATGCTGGAGAGGGTGTGGAGAAAAGGGAACCCTCTTGCACTGTTGGTTGGAATGTAAATTGATACAGCCACTATGGAGAAGAGTATGGGAGGTTCTGGAGCTTTTGCCTTTGGGAGTGTTTCTGCCTGGTGTGTTCTTCCCCCAGATATACCTCTGGCTTGCTCCCCCACTCTCTTTAAGTTTTTGCTTACACATCACTTTTACAGTGTGGCCCACATTAACCACTACACTTTAAATGTTTCCCTTTTTTTTTGATCTGTAGAAATTATTATTTTTTAATATACTATTTCACTTTGTTGTTTATTTATTTATTACATTTATTGCCCATCTTTCTTTCCTTCCTGAACTGAAAACCCCATGAGGGCAGGGATTTTGTTTGCTTTGTTCATAGCTCTGTTCCCAACATCTAAAAAGTTGCTTGAAACATAGGAGATACTCAATAAATATTTATTGAATGAATAAAATGGGTAATAGTGCCCTCTAAGAGCAAACTTTTTGAGGCTTCTGTAGCAACACCCATAATAAATCTGCAACGCTTTAGAAACTGATTTGCTTTTACTTGGTTTTCATGGACATGAAACAATGTTTTATCTGATTTACCTTTCTAGTGGAGTGGCCGTAAATGTGTACTGCACAAGAGTAGAATGTAGAAAATGTTAGATGTGGCCACTGATTATCTTGAATAATTTTTGAAGACCCATAGACTACATACCACAATCATGTAAATAATAATTGTTTTTTCCAAAAGCAAGTGTTAAGTATAACTCTCTTTTCATATTTTGGTTAAATGTGTCCAAATTTCTTGTAATGGTACTTCCAGATTCATGCACTTGATGCACATTTTTTATTACTAGTTTTATAATACAATGTCTTCTGAATTCAAAGAAGCTGATCTGTTTATTACATTTCTACAATTGAAGAATGATTATTGTATATCTGCAATGCTTTTTAATGCATGAGTAGAGTAGCTCGTAACCATCTTATTTGAGTAACTGCCTCAATCAGTTGAGTTCATACTGACATCTGGAGGCTGGGTTTGGTACTACATGAGAAGTACCAACATTACATATTTCATTAGTGTCTCTAATCCTCTTTAAAATAAGTTTAATTAATTAGTTAATTTATTAATTAGTTAATTAATTAGTTAACTAATTTTGGAGATACATTTACAGTCACAAAGTGATAATGGATATAAAATATTAAAATAAAATTTAAAAAATAAGTAAAACATCTGAAATTAATTAATTAATTAGTTAACTAATTTTGGAGATACATTTACAGTCACAAAGTGATAATGGATATAAAATATTAAAATAAAATTTAAAAAATTAGTAAAACATCTGAAATATTTAAAATATCAAAAAGTAGTGGAAAAAAAGAGTTTGATTTGAATGTTTTTTGTGTTTTCTACATAGAGCTCTGTTACTTGGGAAACGACTAACAGTACCTGTGGCTAACATTTCTTGAGTACCAGTTAGATGTTAGGCAGTGTGCTTTACTTGCAACAAGTCATTTCATTTCACACCACCCTGCGAAATAAGGACTATTATTATTCCCATTTTGCAGTTGAGATACAGGCTCAGAGAGGTTGGCAATTTCTCGAGGTCACTTAACTAGTCGTGGTGGAGCAGAACTTGTCCCCACATCTGTGTGACTCCAGAACCCAGTTGACACTGTTGCAGAGGTCCTGCAGCTGGGACTGTGTTATGGAATCAAAAGAAATTCCTGTGAAAAATAAAGCTCTCTGAGTCATTCCCACAAGGAGCTGAGTTATACAACTTCCTAAGTCATAAACACTGAAAATATGCCATTAAAAAATGTTTCTTAGGAGGATAATTGATGGGAGGGGACAGGAGTGTCTCAGAAATAATATCATCGCTTGCCAACTAAGTCTGAGGTCTACTTGTGAAGTACATTCTTGGGTCAAGTGAGTTGGGCCCAGCTCTATCCTAATGGGGATCTCAGACCATTTATTTGAGGTCCACATTTGTGAAGGGCCTCAAATGTCGGTCTTCAAATGGGATACACTGAACACATTGAAAGACAATGACTTTCATCCTACATTTTCATGCTTGTATCCCATTAAATGACAGTCTAACCCCATCATATATTATGAATATATAACTTTTGCAAATGTAATTATCTTCTAAATAGAATAATTATGTTTTACTGTATTTCTGTATTAAAAGTATTGTTATTAAGTGTAGACATGTTAATCTTCAAGTATTATAACTATTTTGACATTTAAAAATTTTTAATAAATTAAGAGCCTCCAAAGATAGAAGGGGCCCATGTCTCTATTGCCCTTTTAAATGCCCTAGGTGCACAGCTGTACAATTCTACAGCTGAATTTAAAATGCATTGGAACATTTAGCCAAGGAAGTCCTAAACTTTGATTTAAGGATGCTCTTCCCAAACTCAGCCTCCCCTTCTAGTACTTTCTCTAAGGTATTGGCAGGCCTTCACTGATAAGTCAAAATACTCAAAAGCTAAAGGTGTGGTTGAAGATAATGTCTAAGAAACTAGAGGGAGGTGTTTGCTTTGGTAAACTGGTTGATTAAGTAATGAACTTTATCCAGAGCATCTTGGCCAGTGTTGAGGTTCTTGTACTTGGCTAAAGGGACTTAGCTCACATCATTGTCTCTCAGTGATTTTATACTCCCAATAAGGAGGTTATGCTTTTTTTTAGAAAGAGAAGGACTATTTTTTTGTTATATTAAGGTGGTAACAATTAATGAACATCTCAAAAGAGAGAAAGTCAATAAATTTTTCAATCAGAATTCATTGTAGGACTGGTAAATGTCAGTAGGCTCAGTGTTTCCTCTCCTCCTGTTCCTAGCCATGTGCACAGAGATCATAAAGCAGGGAAGTACTTCTTACACTGATCCCTCCCGTACTTTCCTCTGTTACAAACTCATCAACTCAGTATGTTGATGATAGCAGTCTGGCAAGTGCCAGTTATCTGTCTACCAGCTTGGGAGAGAAAGGAAGATCTGTTAGGACCAAGACTGTCCACTTCTCAACGGCACTATATATAGTTTCTGCGAACCAATAAAAGACACTTCAAAACCTTTATGTCTCCTATCCTGTGCAAATGCAATCTGCTGTTATCATTATTACTTAGTGAGAATCATACATGATAGTGTGGGTAGTTGGGGTGGAAGATACCCAAGCTGGAAACCTCAGTCATCCTTGACTCTTTGCTTTCTTTATTCGTACCACCCCAACCTCTCCCACCAAAGATAGATAGAGAGAGAGAGAGAGAGAGAGAGGTGCCACCTAGTCTTTTTGATTCTCCTTCATAAAAACACTAGAATAATTCCAAGATCTTCATGCACACTGTCATGGTCTTGTAATTGTGTTCCTGCATCTAGTAGACAGCTCCTCAAATGTGCCTTCCATACTACAGTTAGGGTGATCTGGTTAAGAGTGGTGTCGCTTATGTTAAATAGATTGGAGTTTGAACCACAATCCTATCATCTACTAGCTGGGCAAGCTATTTACCCTTAATTTCCATGTCAGTAAAATGAGGATAATAATTATATTTACCTCATAAAGTACATGAATACAGTCCCATAAATGACTATTAGAGGCTTCTATACAACTTCATTGAAATGTTAAGAGTTTATAGAAATGAACTGACCTTTTAATAGGACATTTTCGAATGGAAACTGTGATGGGTAATTGTGTCAACTTGGCTAGGACATGGGATACCCAGATATCAATGTTTCCTAGCTAAGCATTATTCTAAGTATATCTGTAAGGGAGTTTCTGAATGAAATTAACATTTGAATGGGTAGATTGAGTAAAGCCGACTGCCTTCCCCAATGTGGGTGGACCTCATCCAATGTGTTGGAGACCTGAATAGAACAGAAGGCAGGGTGAGGAAGAGTTTATTCTCTCTCTGACTGTTTTTGAACTGGGACATTGGCTCTCCAGGTTCTCAGACCTTCTGACTGAGACTGGAACTATACCTCTGGCTCTTCTAGGTCTCCAGCTTGCAGACAGCAGATCATGGGACTTGTCAGGCTCCATAGTCATGTAAGCCAATTCCTTATAATAATAACAACCTCTTTATATAGATATAGATATAGATATAAACATATATAGAGATTCTCTACTTGTATTCTGTTTCTCTGGAGAACTCTAATACAGAAACCAAGCTAGAAGCTACAGTAAATTGTGTAAAATATTCTGAAATGTTTATAGTTAATGAGCAATTTCAAATGAATTAATGTTTCTAGGCATTATAATTTATTAGATCTTATGTCAGAAGAAAGACATGTAGAACATTAATTTTTGCTTGTTTATTGAAAGAGGTGAAGAAGTTATGAAACCAATTGAAAGAGTTTGACTTTGTATATTAATTAAGGAATCTGCCTGGGTGTGAGCGAGATAATTCACTAGAAACTGCTCAAAATTTTTGTTTGCAAACTTAGTTTGGTAGTCATAGTTTTTCAAAGTCACCACTTTGGAATATATACTTTAGATATCCTAAATCATTTTATACTAACTTGGAAATCGTCTTTAGTATTAGACTATAAAAATAATAAAGTAAAATGTTTAGAATATATAGAAAGTATCATATCACTTAAAATTGACCACCACAGAGTGTCCAACACAAAGAATGAACCCTACTGTACACCATGGACTTTAGTTAATAATAAATATCAATATAGATTCCTCAATAGTAACAATTGTACCACACTAATGCAAGATGTTAATAACAGGGAAAACTGTGCAGTGAGCTAGGAGGTATCTGGAAACTCTCTGTACTCTGTATTCTCTGCCCAATTTTTCTGTAAACCTAAAACTTGTTAGAAAAAAAAAAGTGTATTAAAACTTTAAAAAAATAAACCCATACATCTATGGTCAATTTATTTCTCCACTCTCGCTTCTGTTCTGTTGGTCCATGTATGTATCCTTGTGTGAGTACCACACTGTTTTTATTGCTGTAGCTTTGTAATTTTTTTTTTTTGTTTTTTTTTTAAGATGTTGGGGGTAGGAGTTTATTAGTTTATTTATTTATTTTTGCTGTGTTGCGTCTTCGTTTCTGTGCGAGGGCTTTCTCTAGTTGTGGCAAGTGGGGGCCACTCTTCATCGCGGTGTGCAGGCCTCTAACTATCGCGGCCTCTCCCGTTGCAGAGCACAGGCTCCAGATGCGCAGGCTCAGTAGTTGTGGCTCACGGGCCTAGTTGCTCCGCAGCATGTGGGATCCTCCCAGACCAGGGCTCAAACCCGTGTCCCCTGCATTAGCAGGCAGACTCTCAACCACTGCGCCACCAGGGAAGCCCCACTTTGTAATTTTTTAATCCAGGAAGTGTGAGTCCTTAAACTCTGTCTTTTTCAAGATTGTTTTTACTGCTCTGATTTCCTTGAATTTCCACATAAAATTTACAATTAGCTGGTTAATTTTTGAAAAAAAAAAAGCAGTTGAAATTTTCATAGGAAAACTCATACATTAAATCTGTAAGAGTACTCTTAAAATACTCTTAAAAGAATATTCTTATCCTACAACATTATCTTCCAATATATAAACATAAATCTTTCCACTTATTTAGGTCTCCTTTTTTCAAAAATGTTTCGTAGCTTTCAGTGTACAAATCTTGAACTTTCTTGGTTAAATTTAGTCCTAAGTATTTTATTCTTGTTGCTGCATTTGTAAAGGGAATTGTTTTCTTAATTTCATTTTGAGATTTTTCATTGCTGGTGTATAGAAATACAACTGATTTTTATTTATTGATATTGTCTCCTTCAACCTTGCTAGCTTTCATTTATTCTGCATTTTAATTATTCCATTTTTTTAATTCTGGAAAGTTTGCTTGATTTTTAACTATACTTTGCTGCTTTATGTAGTTTCTGGTTCCCAAATAAATGCATCTAATGATACATCTAGTTTAGTTAGGGAATCACTGTATTACTCTGTTGGGATTAAATTATATACTATCAATAAAAACTGTGAGGACTATCTTTTATAATGGTAAAAATACTTAATAAGAGACCTACTCTCAACAGAAGTTTAAGTGTGAAATACAGTATTGTTAACAAAAGGCACAATGTTGTCCAGCAGATCTCTAGAATTTAATTGTGTTACATAACTGAAACTTTACATACCCATTGAATAGCAACTCAATGGGTTCCCTCCAGCCTCGGGCAACCACCATTCTACTCTGCTTCCATGTCTTTGACTACTTTAGATATCTCATGTAAGTGGAATCATGCAGTATTTGTCCTCCTATAACTGACTTATTTCACTTAGCATGATGTCCTCAAGGTTCGTCCATGTTGTTACATATGGCAGAATTTCCTTCTTTTTTTTTTTTTTTTTTTTTTTTTTTTTTTTGCTGTACGCGGGCCTCTCACCACTGTGGCCTCTCCCCCCGTGGAGCACAGGCTCCGGACGCGCAGGCCCAGCGGCCATGGCTCACGGGCCCAGCCACTCCGCAGCACGCGGGATCCTCCCGGACCGGGGCACGAACCCGCGTCCCCCGCATCGGCAGGCGGACTCCCAACCACTGCGCCACCAGGGAAGCCCTCCTTCTTTTTTAAGGCTGAAAAATATTCTGTTATACATATCACATTTTCTTTATCTGTTCATCCATCATTGACATTTAGGTTATTTCCAAAGCTTGGCTGCTGTGAATAATGCTGCAGTGAACTTTGGAGTAAAAATATCTCTTTGAGATCCTGATTTCAATTCTTTTGGATAAATATCCAGAAGTGGAATTGCTGAATCATATGGTGTTTATATTTTCAATTTTTTGAGGAAACTTTATACTATTTTTTATAGAGGCTACAATATTTCACTTTCCCACCAGTAGTGTAGAGAGGTTCCAATTTCTCCATATCCTTGCTAACATTATTATTTTTTTATAATAACCATCCTAACAGGTGTGGGGTGGTATCTCATTGTGGATTTTTGATTTTCATTTAGTAATTTTGAGCATCATTTCATATACCTGTTGGCAATTTGTATGTCTTCTTTGGAGAAATATCTATTCAAGTCCTTTGCCCATTTTAAAAAATAGGGTGTTTTTAAATTGTTATTGAGTTGAAGCAGATCTAGTGTGGATGAACTCCCTCAGCTTTTGTTTGTCTGGGAAAGATTTTATCTCTCTTTCATTCTTGAAGGACAGTTTTGCCCTGGTATAGTATTCTTGATTGACAGTTTTCTTTCAGCACTTTGAATATATCATATCACTCCCTTCTGGCCTGTAATGTTTCTGTGGAGAAATCTGCTGATGATCTCATGGGGGCTCCCTTGTATGTGACAAGTTGCTTTTCTCTTGCTGCTTCTAAAATTCTCTCTTTGAGGGTAGGTCTTAGGCATTCTCATTACACACAAAAAAATGATTACGTACCTATTAAGGATGACTTTTTCTAAATTCAAAAGAATAGAATAAATTAGAATACACTTTTCTTTATATAGAGTCCTGTTCTTGGATCTCTCCTGCCCATCCTTCCAAACAGCATTCGTCAATTTCACACATTTCTAAGATGTACATCAGTGGCAATGTCTTTATTAAATAATTGCCTCCAAAAAAAAAACAAAGAATTTTTTGTCTTTGAATTTCTTTTTGGCTTCATGGATCTGGATGTCCATTGCCTTCCCCAGTTTTAGGAAGTTTTCAGCCATTATTTCTTTGATTAAGGTTTCTGCCTCTTTTTCTCTCTTCTGTCTCCAGAACTCCCATAGTGTATATATTGATCTGCTTGGTAGTGTCCCATATTCTCCTTAAGCTTTCTACAGTATTTTTCATTCTTTTTTTTTTTGTTCCTTTGACTGGATAAGTTCCAATGAGTGGTCTTCAAATTTTATGATCCTTAATTCTGCTTGTTTTAGTCTGTTTTGAGCTCCTCTAGTGAATTTTTCATTTCTGTTATTCTACTGAGTTCCATTATTTCTTTTTGGTACTTGTTCATATTTCTATTTCTGTTGAAGCTTTCACTTTGTTGATTTGTTCTCCTGATCTTGTAGAACATCTTTGTAATAGTTATTTTGAATTCTCTGTCAGGTAAGTTATGTATCTTCATTTCATTAGAGTCAGTTTCTGGATATTGATCTTGTAATTTTGTTTGGGAAATATTTCCCTGTTTTTTTGTTTTTTTGTTTTTTTTTTTACTTTCCTTGACTCTTTGTGTTGGTATCTGTGCGTTAGACAAGACAGCCACTACCAATCTTCACAGACTGTGTGAGGACTTCTTAAAGTATTTATGATACCATGCCAAAGCTGCCCCCTACCCAAGGGGGAGAAGCCCCAAAACCATGGTAGATCTTTTCTGGCCAGATCCCTCACTCAAGCAGTTATACCAAAAGATTAAGGCCTTGGCTTCTTCTCTAGCACAATACTGGGCAGTGACTCATTCATCTTTTAAGACTTTCACACCTGAGTAGACATTTTGAGCCTGTCTAAATGATGAGTTCCTGCTCCCCATTATTACCACATCCATCCATTGGCAACACCAAGAAACTTTGTCCTTGTGATTAACAGACTCTGAGCATCACAATACCTTCAGAGTTTCTCTTCTCTCCTAATCTCTTTCAGTTCAGTCTTACCCATCCACACTCTTAAGTCCCACATGTATCTTCCTTCCACCCACAATGCAGCTTCATTCTGTAGACATCAAAACTTCTTGTGTCCTCAGCCTCATCTCTTGCCCTACTAGTCTCTTTTCAGCCTGCCATTTTCTGGGCACTGTCAAGTCCTGTGCCTTTACTCCAACCTTCCCAGCCTGTTCCACCTGCTAGAGTCTTTGACCATCCAGTCTCAGAACACTGCTACCTTCTTGTGGATGCTGGTTCTGATTCTTTTCAGTCATAACCTAGGCTTTTCCCTCTTTGATCTCAAAGTATTTTGACCCTAATTATGGTACTCATTTATCTATATAAGTAATGTGTGAACACCAGAAGACATAAATCAGTGCTCTGTACGTAACAAGTCTTCAAAATGTAAATGCTAAATTTGGATTATTTTATGTTTTTCTTACAATATATGAAAGATGACTTGGGGACATTACAATGCTTGAATGAACAACATTCAGCATCTTACTTGCTGAGTGACTTTGGTAAATTCTCACAGATCTATTGCTTCATCTGTAAAATGGTATTACTTACCCATGTCTAAGGTTTTTATTAGGATTAGATAAAATGAATGCAAAACATTTGGCATATAAATTCTCAATATGCTTTAGTTATTCAAAATATTTACCACAGTGAATGGCACACAACAGGCATTCATTATTCTGTACCTTATATTAGTTGATATTTAATTATCATTAAGACATTTATTTCATATTCTTCACAGTGCTTAGGGCAGTCATTTACATTGGTTAGGTTCTCAATGAATTTGATTAAATACATTAATCAGAAAATATCTTCAAACAAGATGGGAAAAACAGTGATTATAAAAGAAAAGATAAACTACATTATAATTAAGAGCTTCTGTTTATCAAAATATACCATAAAGAGTGGAAAGATGAATCACAAACTGAATATATCTACAATAAATATAACTGAAAATAGATTAGTATTCAGAATTTATTAAAAAGAAAATAACTCCTACAAATTACTAATTAGAAGACAAACAACCCAGTAGAAAAAGTGAGCAAAATTCATGAAGAGGCAATTCACAAAAGAAAAAACAACAATGGCCAGAAATACAAAGTACTCACCCTCTGTAGTAATCATGAATAAGCAAATCAAAACTACAGGATCGCAGTCTATATGCATTATATGGGTAAAAAATTTAAATCTGACAATATCAAATTAAAGTGAAAATATGGAACAATGAATTATTTTTATAATTATAATAATTATTAATAATGAATTATTATTCATTAATAATGAAAACTCAAATGCACTTCTGGTGTGAGCCTAAATTGAGTGACTACTTTAAAAAATAACTTGGTAACTATGAACTAACATGGGTTGAAATAATTGTTGCCTCTAGGGAGCCAGGAGGATGGTATTGGGGAGTTTCACACAGGTAGCTTCAATTGTATTGTCATTAATTCTACTTCACAAGTTGTATGGTGGATTCATGGGAATTTATTACGCTTTTTAAGTTACATGATTGCATAAGTCATTTTGTATTTATCAAATGTTACATTATGAAAGCCTGTGAAAATGAAAGGTTCAATAAGGGCAGTTAAGATTTTGTATTTTCAATTAGTAATTTAATATAATTCAAAATAAAATATGAATTACAAAACTTCACTGTGGATGTCACCCATATGGCAGGTTGATGAAAAAAAAATGTTTATTCTCTTTTGCATTGCCTTGTCCCACTATTTCAAAAAAAAAAAAATGTTTGAGATACTCTTTGATTATTCATGCAAAGAAGGCCAGAGATACGAAGAACTTTTCCCAGAAGACTTTCTTTCTGTTTGACATAACATATTGCAAGTAAGCTTTATTTTAGTTTTTTCCAATTTTTTTGAAGATAAATCAAACAGAAGAGCAATCCAAGTAAGACCAAACGTACACCAAAGTATTATTTTTGCCAGGTAAATTTGTGAATAATTCTGAGAAGGATTTATACCTAAAGGAAAAAAAGTAAATCGAATTTTAATTATTGGAAGATAACTTTTGCTTCTGATCTTCTCTTCTTCTTGTAAACTATATCACATTAGTGTAAACCCATAAAAAGTTGACTTCTAGATTCTAATCACTGGTTATTAAAGAGTGATTAGAATGGAAACTATAAAGTAGCACTTCTGAAATGAATATCATATTTAATAAGAATATGGAATTATAGTTACACATTTTAATTTACCTTAAATATTCTTGTAACATATCTATTACATGAAGGTAAAAAAGCTCTACTTCTATGTATGGTTTGAAAAGTATCTACGCAAATATATTGAGATGAATTCTAAACATCTCACAGGATGGATTAGAATACAGATGTGCCATAAAACTTTGGGACATATGTTAATTTGATGATTTCTTTTCTTTCATGACTGTTGGAAATTTCTTAAAATAAACATAAGATATAAAAAATACTTTTAGAAGAAACTCAAATTTTGTTTAAAAAGTAATGTGATCATCCACAAATATATATTCCTTCTCTGCCATTGGTTCATTCTGTATGGCTACAAACATGCCAGATATTTTATAACTTTTGTAAAAATCAATTTGAACTAATAATTAGAAACACAAAGAAAGAATATGCACAATCCCAACAACCATCTCACACTTTACTGAGCCTCAATAAACATTAGCTCCATTCCCCCAATCTCTGTGCTATTTTTTTGCCTCAAATATCCTTGAAACTAATACTTTATATCAAAATGTAAATAATCATATGAACTTTGGTGGCATTCTGGGTTTTGCTAATAAAGAGAGCATGTCCTTCAATAAAGATTGCCAAGGAGCACAGGATAAAATATGGCTGTTGAGCAAAAGAACACATTTTAACTGCATTTAAAATTATTTTAGGACAAGGGGAAGGAGAATAAAATGTCAGTCTGTGGCATACCTTAGCAAACTTAACTTTATGAAAGACAGCATAATTTCACTGAGATGAAAGTTGAAAAAGCTTTGTTTTTCAGTTTAAAATGACATGTTAATTGGAGTTCCTTAACCAGCTTCCTCCAAATTTATAATAAAACATAAATAAAATTCCTCCAAATTTATAATAAAACATCCAGTTCTAGCTAGATAATAAGAGGATAAAAAGGTTTTCTATTCCATAGTAAAAGAAAGCAAAAGAGAAAACAGACAAAATGAAAATCATTTTTAGTGGTCCCAGAAAAAAGCAATGGATGCAAGAAACCTTGATTAGCTAAATTTTAGAGAGGAATGAATTCTTCATAAATAAGTAGAAGAGATGTGGCAGCTTCCATACCTGAGCTGGGTGTGTATGGACAAAGCAGACCTGCCAGAGATTGTGGGGAATTGCAAACACAAAGTAAAATTATTCATTCCTTAAATGACAGCATGGACTTACAGGATGGACTGGAATTCATATGTGCCAACCCCTCAAAAAAGATCATTCAGCCAAATAATTCTCCCACTCCCCACCATTCCAAATCTTGCCTAAATATTGGCATTGGTGGAGGGCTAGCACAAGGCATTCTTCAGTGTGATTGCCTTTATTGCCAACCCAATACCATATATACCACATATACCATGTTCTCTTTTCAGTATTACCTTTCTAAATAAAGGGACTAAGACAGATTATTCCATTTCTGTGACCTTGTGATTAAAAAACAAACCCTCAAATGTCTATACGTGTCCCTTTTGGTAACTTAATCAGATATGGGTAAACATTAGAGCTGAAAAGTTTTATAAGTATTCTTCCTGAAGTATTATTTTTCACTCCCTGATTGCTAAATTTATACCTCTCTTTGAAGACTCACATTTAGCCATACCTGACGCATCTGGTAAGCCTTAGTAGATCCTCATGGTTAAGAACATTTTCTTCTTCCTTGGGGCCATCATAACACTATGCATATTTAACTCAATTATGGCTTATTGTGGCCTGGATTATAATTATCTATTTATATGTCTAAATCTTCCCCACTTCAATGTGTGCTCCTTAGAGACAGGGCCAAGTTTTAGCCATGGTTGATTCCCCAGCACACATCACTTAAGACTTTCTTATAGTCAGAAAGGCTCAAGAGATACTGATTGCTAGGTTGGTTGAGTGACTAGTTGACTGACAGAAAAAAATCAACTAGTTCAAGTTTCCATTACTCCAGCTATTTTATATTAGATTGAATTGAGTTCTGTGGGTCAAGTAGCTTGTTCAGTTTGACCCAGATAGATTATGGCAGAGGAGACATCAATGTTCTGCTTCTTGGCTCTGTGCTTATTGTGGCAGAGAATTGTTTCTTCTATGCAGATGTGAGGCAGGTACATGTATGCATGATGGTGTGCCATACCTGTGTTCTTTGGGCTAATTTTTTTAAAATATGTTAATAGTAAGAATAATGCCTGATACGATGATGCTATTTTGAGGCAGAGGTGAGCCAAGAACAATGGAAAAGTTTCCCAAAATATATAGCCTGGAGATTTGCTTTGTTCCTTTAAGGAATTTATAAACACAAAAAGGCCATATAGATATAATCCTTTACACAAAAGACTTCTTGGATATTTTATGGTTGAATTTTAGGTATGTACATGAATACTTAAAGTCTGGGAGAGTCTTTATTTCCTCCTCATACAATGTGAAAGTGGACTTATCTACTGGAAAAGACACTAAACACATGTTGCATGGGATTCATCCTTTATACCTACTGTTTCCATTACACATGAACTTTGAATGCTTGTGTGAACAAGTGGTGACATTTTGAAAGAAATTCTTCTGTTCCATTTTCCCATAATTAGTGTACTCTGTGGCCTAAACAAAGGTGAAAGTTGGATGGAAAGGAATTATTTTGGATTCTTTTGTCAGGTGATGGAAGTTTTAAAAATTTTTTTGGCCTCTACCCTAACTCCTATAAGATAAATGCTATCTTTCTGGTTATACGTTTACTTCAAATCCTATTGATTCTGTGGCTGTGAGTGCTAATACAATTCTAAGTTTAATATCAGTTGACTTACCTATTACATAGTCACCAAAACCAATGGTACTTAAGGAAATGAATGCAAAATATAATCCTTCCTTATAAGTCCAGCCCTCTATATGCATAAAAAGTAATGGTGGTAGCAGGATGAAAATGGAAAGTCCAGTTACCAAGAAAAAGAGGAGTGTTTAAGTTCTAATTTGTCTCTAAAGAAAAGAAGAAAAACAAAGGTAAGAAAGAAGGAAGGAGAGGGGAGGGCTGGAAGGGAGAGGAGGAATGGAGTGAGGAAGGAAAGAGGGGAAGGAGGGAAGGTGGGAAGGTAGGAAGGTAATATCAACCCAACAGCAATCAGAGAGCTATTGTCGACTCAACCACTATTTTCCCCTTACAAATCCTTTCCTGACCAAGGACTTGCTTGGTGTATCCTACCATACTCTGACTTGCAGGTTTCCTTTGCATCTAGGAGTATATCCCAGCTCTATCAACCAAATCATCATCTTTCTTGTGAGTCTCTGTTTCTAACCCTTTATTTCTGTTTTCTCTCTTCATGCATTGTACTTTACATTGTTTTAATGTAAAACAATCCCTTTCTTGCTGCCCTCCCTAGGTCTCAGACTAAAATGTTTCTTTGCTTTGTAACCTTCTTACTCTCACCTCCAGCTCTGGGTGGCTATGCAAAAGCATAGGATGGACAGTCACCATCTGGAAGTTCAGGACATTAACTTTTTGAAGCAAATAAAATAATCATTTTCTGTTAAGGGACATTCCAATACCTCAACTTATAATAGAAAATAAATGTATTTTCCCATCTAAAAAACTGGATAAGCCATTTTAATTCTATATCATATTAATTGATAAATGCTTTTTATGGTATAATTAAAATTCATTCAACAAGGCTTTATTGAGTGTTTCCTATTAGTTAGCACCATGGGCGATACTCAAGATACAATGTAAAAATAAGACAGTTTGTACACACAGAGATTATAGTTTTGGGAGGGATAAGGGGAGAGACAGACAAATAAAACAATATTAGAAGTAACATATTTTAAACTTTTACTTATAGAGTACCTCATATGGGACAGAAACTATGCTAACAGCTATGCATATTTTTTTTGATTTATTACAGTAAAGGGACATCTCGTAAATATTTCCTTAAATTTTAACGCATATTATATGCTTAGTGCAATGATTACATTGGATTGTGGGATTTGCAGTACTTTCTAAATTTGGTGGGATATGGAGCTGATATTATAAAATTCTTACATGTCTTCTTTCTCCACAAATTTGGAAAAAGACACTTGTTATCAACTTTGGAGATACTCCAACCTATATAACATACCCATAGCAGAATAGAGCAGAATTAGAGGAAAATGGAAGAAATAGATAGCTGTCTTTTAATATGTATTTTGGAACTGTTTAAAGAGCTTTGGGAAAAAGGGGAGATTGATATTGAGGATTTCATTTTCTGTGGAATTACTGTTAATAGCTCCTTTTGTTTAACTTTGTATGATGGTGACAAGCTCAGAGCATTCTATATCACTGATATAATTTTATCTGGGTTATACTATTATTTGGTGCCCTTGAGTGACTGATGAGTTTGTTTAGACATGTCTGTAAGCATGTAATAAGGCCCATCTTTGGCTTTGTGTAGGTTTTGAAAGGCAACATTCAAGAGATCTTAAGTCTCTGAAATGGCCAAAACTTTGATCTCAGACATAATTACAAGGATTGATAACATGGCTCTAGGAAAAAATGGGCAGGGCTTCCCTGGTGGCGCAGTGGTTGAGAGTCCACCTGCCGATGCAGGGGACACAGGTTCGTGCCCCGGTCCGGGAAGATCCCACATGCCGCGGGGCAGCTAGGCCCGTGAGCCATGGCCGCTGAGCCTGCGCGTCCAGAGCAACGGGAGAGGCCACAACAGTGAGAGGCCCGCGTACTGAAAAAAAAAAAAAAAAAAAAAAAAAAATAGCAGAACACGGAAAAAATGGGCAAAATCTTTGCAGATGCTGTCTGATCTTCTTCCTTGAAGGGGAATGCAGTTTCTCTGGTTGAACTATTTCACAAAGGATTTTTTGGTCCCTAAGGAATGCTCAAAGCTCTTTCCTTTTTGTCCATTCCTCCCAGAATCCACCTCCAAGAGAGAATTACCTGTAGGATGGAGTCAAGTTCAAGAGAATTCACTGACTACCACTATAAGATAGGTGGTCAAATAATTTCCCAGGAGTTTCTTTCTCTGGACTCCACTTCATTGAGACTGGGGAAGAAACACCAGCCAGGACCTACTCTTACTCAGCACTGCTATTTCCTAAGAAGGCCTGGGGCAGCTGGCTTAGACCAGGCCTGTTGAGACAACAAGCTGGCCTTTTAATTATCACTCTTAAGCCAGTGGATATGAATACAGACATATTCATAGGGAATATGGAGCATGCTGCCTCAGTTGTCTCCTTAAACTGGATTAGTTAGGTGTAAGGGATCATTGCTAAAGTGCAGCCTGGTTCACAGGAATTCCTCAAGGCAATAAGAGCAACCAATTTACCCGTCCTTGTCCTCTCAGCATCTCTCTTTCTGGAACACCTGGACTATCAGGAATGGACTATCCATCCATGTCATCTCTCTTTATCTCACTTTTCCCCAACTCAACACAAATTTGACTAACAGTTTTCCAAACAGCCTCCTCTAATTATATATATATAAAATCATAGCCTTAAATAAAGTCTTGCCCTTAGCAGTGTTGACAAATACATTGTGAGAGAAAACAGCTCAGAATCTCGGATCAGAAGAATTTAAGTTGATAACTACGTCTAGAAAATCCAGATGTTAGATTTTACTGTACTTACCTCAGGGGGGTAGTTCAGGGAATCAAATAAAATCATGGTTGTGAAATTGCACTTATACTATATTATTTACAAGTACTTTTTGAAATATTACTCCTGTTTTCTGAAGAAGAGACATAAAGCACTATATAGTTATATTGGTCTGAATACCCTTTCCTTGATCTAGGAGTTCCATAAAAAATAGAGCAAGGACACACACTCACATACGTACATATATACCTACACATATATATAGATTCTTTTAGCATGTGTTTAACAAGAATGTAGTAAGTGTTGTGTGCTTATTCTACTTAAGGTTATGAACCTAAGCATATGTAAAAAAAAATCTTTTAGTAAACATTACCTCTTTCATTTCCATACTCTGAAGGTATTTCTCAGATCCTGAAAGTGGTCGTAATATTGCATTACTCATAAATTTCAGGAATATGATGGTTAGAGGGATCCCCAGTAAAGCATAGAAGACACAGAATATCTGACCCATAGGAGTTCTGGGTGCAATTGACCCATAACCTGATGGATGATAAGAAACAAATTTAAATCTGCTCCATACTAGTAATCCTTGGAACATGCACTTTTGATGTTTTGTTGTTGTTGATGTTTTCTTATGAGAGTCCCAGCAGCACACACAGGTTTTAGGAGAAAACATATTATGCAGTTATTTTACATCCAGGAATTCCCCCTAAGGAAATGACCAGAAAAGTGAAAAGTGTGGATTTTTCCCCTCAAGACAGAAACCATGGGTCATGGTGACATCCAATCCCAACACTCTGACCTCATGTGGACCCCTGAAATGCAAGATCCTCCCAATTCTTTTATTGAACTATAATATGCAAGCAAGAATGGTCACAAAACAAATATGATCATTTTGCTGGAAACTTGCAGGCATAAGTTGCAACTTGCAACTTATCCTCCGTAAGTGCAAATACGCATCATATTTTTAGTAAGGGAAAATAGATCTCAGTATGCCATACCTGAGAATAACAGTCGTCACTTGTTAATCTTCTCTATTCCCATGAGAAGGAAAATTCCATGGCAATGCCAGAGGTCTCGGGCAGTCTAAACTGGTATTTCCCAGGAATCTTCTGAGAGTGTTTGGCTACAGCTATCTTAAGCTATGCTTACTCTTTTTGTAAACCCTACTGGCTCTTGGTTGATAATAAACTATCGTAGAATTGTCTGAAGTTTAGCAGAAACCTATGGTAACTTTTGGTTTTTAAGTCACACAATTCTCTATCTAAAATATAGCTGAATTCCACAGAAACTTATAGACATCGTAGTTTATCAAAAATCGTGGAAAATCTGGCTGGTTCCAGCTTTGCTTCTTATCTCACCAGTATGTTGGAAGACTAGGTAGAAATGTCATTGCCAAGACCACCCACTGAAGAGAATAGGCACATAGAACTTGTTATGGAAGAGACAAATGATTTAAAAATACGAAATAAAGGGGAAGCTACATGTACTGATGCAACGTCATCTTAAAAATAAAAGCAAGTTCTGAATTTGCAGGTTGAAGGGGTATGGTTCATGTCGACAAAGTTCCATGCTATGATAAAAAATTTAAATGGTTGACTACATCCTAAATAAAAAATAAAACTAAATTAAACTAAAAATAAAGCACCTTACTCACCTATTGTGCTTAATGTAGATGCCACAAATTAAAAAGAGTCCCTAAAATCCCAACTAAAATAAACAGCTCCAGTTCTTAAGGGGATTATTCCATGTTTTATAGAAAAACTCAGCATCTACAAGTTCAAACAAAAAAGGTAAGCATTAATTTGATGAAATGTGCTACCTTTCCCTTAAAACAATGTAGAAAAAAAAATCCACCTTTGTGGAATTTAGATTCTAGCAGGGGGAAATAAACACAGTTATATAATATGTTAAGAGGGATAAGAGGTAAGGAGAACAAAGTGGAATAGAAGTGTTGGAGAGGGGGATAGTCAGGGAAAGCCTGAGAATAGAAAATGGAACAAGACTTGAAGGCAGTGAGAAATTTAGCCTAACAAGTATTTGAGGAAAGAGCATTCCTAGCAGAGGAAATAACCAGATCAAAGGTAAGAGCCTTAAGTAAGACCCTGGAATAGTCTAGAAACCTCAAGCAGCATGACTAGAGAAAGGTTGAGGGCAGAATAATGGAAGAGGAAGAGGAAGTAAGAGAAGAAGCAGAGGAGGAGAACCAGATAATGTAAGATCAAAGAACTGGAGCTTTCAATCTGCATTGGGATTGATATATATACACTAATATATATAAAATATATAAGAAATGAGAACCTGCTATATAAAAAATAAATAAATAAAATTCAAAAATATAAATCTGAATGAAACGGGAAGAGTCACTGGAAGGTAATGAGCAGAGAAAGTGACTTACATACCAGAAGGATACCAAAAGGATTACTTTGGCTGCTGTATTTAAAAGGGAATATAGAGAGCAAAGTTGAAGCCAGATCTGTTAGAAGAATATTGCAGAACTCTGGATGCTCCGGAAGAGACCAACCAGGTGCTGGCTCAGTGAGACCAGATGGCAGCAGTGATGGTGATGCGGAGCATGTTTCTGAAGCCCCAGCCAGCAGGATTTTATGAGAGATTAACATTGAGTCTAGAAAGAGCAGAGTCATGGATGACTCTCAGTCTTCTCACCTGATGGAGTTGCCATCAGCCAAGGGTGAGGAAGGCTGAGGTGGTTGGGGGTGGTGACAAATTTTCCTTCTGAAAGGAAAAATGCAGGTGTCCATTTTTGGAAATGATGAATCTGAGTAGCCTGCTAGACGTTCAAGTGGAGATTTCCAATAGGCAAGTGGATATGCAATCTGGAATTTGTGAGAAAGGCCTCAGCTGAAAATATAAATATGGGAGTTACTGGCATGTACATGGTATATAAAGCCATGGAATAGATGAACCACAAAGGAAATGAGTTTAAATAGAAAGCAGGAAAGGTCTGAGGACTGAGCCCAGGAGTCAATTCAACAGTAGGAAATTATTGAGAAGAATGGAACCAGCAAAGAGAACTAAGAAGGAACAACTGGTAATATAGGAGGAAAATGAGAATTAGAATGTGAGGTCTTGGAAGCCATGTGAAGAAGGTTATCAAGAGGGAGAGAGTAATCAACTGTGGCAAATCGTTATGTTAGGTGAGGACAGATTAGCAAGTTTTAATTACTGCCATGTCTTTGAGTGAATCTGTAGGAAGGAGTGTGTGGATTTCTGATTGAAATGGCGGGCACCATAATAATTTGTACACAGTATACAAAGAAAGGCATAAAGACCACATTAGGGCTACCCATGATTTAAAGTAGTGGAATGTATGCTTTTCTTCTTGCCTGCTCACCTAAAGTTCCATTAAAATAACACTAAAATTATACAAAATAATGAAACACAATATTGAAAAGCAAGAAGCACAGGTAAATCTGATTTGTGAAGAATTTCTGAAAGAAATAAATGATATCGATTGCTAAAAAAACAGTATAGCACAGGAAACTATACCCAATATTTTGTAATAACCTATTAGGGAGAAGAATCTGAAAAAGAATATATATATATACCCAAAACTCAAAAGAAAAATCGGGGCAATCTGCATGGGGATGAATGTCGCCTTTCACATAAAAATCCCAAAGGTACGTCAAACTCAGCATCATTCATTAAACATGAGCCAGATAGATAGACGTAATAGTTATTAAAGGAAGAAAGGAAGGAAAGGAGGGAGGCAGGATGGGGAAGGGGTCGAAGGGAGGAAGGAAGGAAAGAAGGAAGGAAAGAAAGGAACGAAAGAGGGAGAGGAGGGGAGGGGAGGGGAGAAAGGTTGATTTTCTTCTCAATGCTCTTTGTAAGATTTGCAAAATTCTTGACAGCAAAAAAAAATAAAAATAGCATAAAACAATACACAACTCTGAATATACTAAAAACCATTGAACTGTAAACTTTAAATAACTGAATTATATAAGATTTCAATAAACTTGTTATTTTTAAAAAACATAATGATTTATGTCATCACCACCACAATCAAGATACAGAGCTATTCTATCAACACACAAAAATCTCCCTCATGCTACCCTTTTCAGTCATATCTACCACCACCACCCTCTATCCCAAAACTCTAGTAACCACTAATCTGTTTTGCATCTTTATAATAGTGGTCTAATGCTCTTTTAGAATTCCAGACATTTCCTAAAATTCTCTATCCTTTCCTAGATTTTCTTAAACTATTAACCACACTTATTTTAAAGCCTTTATTTTTTTAACATCTTTATTGGAGTATAATTGCTTTACAGTGGTGTGTTACTTTCTCCTTTATAACAAAGTGAATCAGCTATACATATACATACATCCCCATATCTCCTCCCTCTTGCGTCTCCCTCCCACTCTCCCTATCCCAACCCCTCTAGGTGGACACAAAGCACCGAGCTGATCTCCCTGTGCTATGTGGCTGCTTCCCACCAGCTGTCTATTTTACATTTGGTAGTGTGTACATGTCCATGCCCCTCTCTCACTTCATCCCAGCTTACCCTTCCCGCTCCCCATGTCCTCAGGTCCTTTCTCTAGTAGGTCTGTGTCTTTACTCCTGTCCTGCCCCTAGGTTCTTCATGACCATTTTTTTTTTTTTAGATTCCATATATATGTGTTAGCATACAGTATTTGTTTTTCTCTTTCTGACTAACTTCACTCTGTATGACAGTCTCTAGGTCCATCTACCTCACTACAAATAACTCAATTTCATTTCTTTTTATGGCTGAGTAATATTCCATTATATATATTGCCACATCTTCTTTATCCATTCATCTGTCGATGGACACTTCGGTTGCTTCCATGTCCTGGCTATTGTAAATGGAGCTGCAATGAATATTGTGGTACATGACCCTTTTTGAATTATGGTTTTCACAGGGTATATGTCCAGTAGTGGAATTGCTGGGTCGTATGGTAGTTCTATTTTTAGTTTTTTCAGGAACCTCCATACTGTTCTCCATAGTGGCTGTATCAATTTACATTCCCACCAACAGGGCAAGAGGGTCCCCTTTTCTTCACACCCACTCCAGCATTTATTGTTTGTAGATTTTTTGTTGATGGCCATTCTGACCGGTGTGAGGTGATACCACATTGTAGTTTTCATTTGCATTTCTCTAATGATTAGTGATGTTGAGCAACCTTGCACGTATTTGTTGGCAATCTGTATATCTTGTTTGGAGAAATGTCTATTTAGGTCTTCTGCCCATTTTTGGATTGGGTTGTTTGTTTTTTTGATATTGAGCTTCATGAGCTGCTTATAAAGTTTGGAGATTAACCCTCTGTCAGTTGCTTCTTTTGGAAATAATTTCTCCCATTCTGAGGGTTGTCTTTTCGTCTTGTTTATGGTTTCCTTTGCTGTGCAAAATCTTTTAAGTTTCATTAGGTCCCATTTGTTTATTTTTGTTTTTATTTACATTTCTCTAGGAGGTGGGTCGTAAAGGATCTTGCTGTGATTTATGTCATGGAGTGTTCTGCCTATGTTTTCCTCCTAGGGTTTTATAGTGTCTGGCCTTACATTTAGGTCTTTAATCCATTTTGAGATTATTTTTGTGTATGGTGTTAGGGAGTTCTAATTTCATTCTTTTACATGTAGCTGTCCAGTGTTCCCAGCACCACTTACTGAAGAGGATGTCTTTTCTCCACTGTATATTCTTGCCTCCTTTATCAAAGATAAGGTGACCATATGTGTGTGGGTTTATCTCTGGGTTTTCTATCCTGTTCCATTTTTCATTGTGCCAGTACCATACTGTCTTGATTACTGTAGCTTTGTAGTATAGTCTGAAGTCTGGGAGCCTGATTCCTCCAGCTCTTTCTTTCTCAAGATTTCTTTGGCTATTCAGGGTCTTTTGTGTTTCCATACAAATTGTGCAATTTTTTGTTCTATGAAAAATGCCATTGGTAGTTTGCTAGGGATTGCATTGAATCTGTAGGTTGCTTTGGGTCGTAGAGTCATTTTCACAATGTTGATTCTTCCAATCCAAGAACATGGTATATCTCTGCATTGATTAGCTCTAGTAGTTTTCCGGTAGCATCTTTAGGATTCTCTGTGTATAATAATCATGTCATCTGCAACAGTGACAGTTTTACTTCTTCTTTTCCAGTTTGGATTCCTTTTATTTGTTTTTCTTCTCTGATTGCTGTGGCTAAAACTTCCAAAACTATGTTGAATAATAGTGGTGAGAGTGGGCAGCCTTGTCTTATTCCTGATCTTAGTGGAAATGGTTTCAGTTTTTCACCAT
>NC_041224.1:140691685-140713614 GCF_002837175.3 Physeter macrocephalus
ATTTGTTTCTAGGTATTTTTTGATTTCCTCTGATTTCTTCAGTGATCTCTTGGTTATTAAGTAGTGTATTGTTTAGCCTCCATGTGTTTGTTTTTTTTACAGATTTTTTCCTGTAATTGATATCTAGTCTCATAGTGTTGTTACTTGATACAATTTCAGTTTTCTTAAATTTACCAAGGCTTGATTTGTGACCCAAGATATGATCTATCCTGGATAATGTTCCATGAGCACTTGAGAAGAAAGTGTAATCTGCTGTTTTTGGGTGGAATGTCCTATAAATATCAATTAAGTCCATCTTGTTTAATGTATCATTTAAAACTTGTGTTTCCTTATTTATTCTCATTTTGGATGATCTGTCCATTGGTGAAAGTGGGGTGTTAAAGTTGCCTACCTGATTGTGTTACTGTTGATTTCCCCTTTTATGGCTGTTACCATTTGCCTAATGTATTGAGAGTCTCCTATGTTGGGTGTATAAATATTTACAATTGTTATATCTTCTTCTTGGATTGATCCCTTGACATTATGTGGTGTCCTTCTTTGTTTCTTGTAATAGTCTTTATTTTAAAGTCTATTTTGTCTGATATGATAATTGCTACTCCAGCTTTCTTTTGATTTCCATTTGCATGGAATATCTTTTTCCATCCCCTACTTTCACTCTGTATATGTCCCTAGGTCTGAAGTGGGGTCTCTTGTAGATAGCACATGTACGGGTCTTGTTTTTATATCCATTCAGCCAGTCCATGTCTTTTGGTTGGAGCATTTAATCCATTTACATTTAAAGTAGTTATCGATATGTATGTTCCTATTACACTCTTCTTAATTGTTTTGGGTTTTTTATTGTAAATCTTTTTCTTCTCTTGTGTTTCCTGTCCAGAGAAGTTCCTTTAGCATTTGTTGTAGAGCTGGTTTGGTCGTGCTGAATTCACTTAACTTTTGCTTGTCTGTAAAGGTTTTACTTTCTCTGTCTAATTCTAATGTTGGTGCATTTAATGTTGTCCCAAAGGTCTCTGAGATTGTCCTCAATTCTTTTCATTCTTTTTCTTTATTCTGCTCTTGGTAATTATTTCCACTATTTTGTCTTCCAGATCACTTATCCATTCTTCTGCCTCAGTTATTCTGCTATTGATTCCTTCTAGAGAATTTTTAATTTCATTTATTGTGTTGTTCATCATTGTTTGCTCTTTAGTTCTTCTAGGTCCTTGTTAAACATTTCTTTTACTTTCTCCATTCTATTTCCAAGATTTTGGATCATCTTTACTATCGTTACTCTGAATTCTTTTCAGGTAGACTGCCTATTTCCTCTTCATTTGTTTGGTCTGGTGGGTTTTTACCTTGCTCCTTCATCTGCTGTGTATTTCTCTGTCTTCTCATTTTGCTTAACTTACTGTGTTTGGGGTCTCCGTTTCACAGGCTGCATGTTCATAGTTCCCATTGTTTTTGGTGTCTGCTCCCAGTGGGCGAGGTTGGTTCAGTGGGTTGTGTAGGCCTCCTGGTGGAGGAGACTGGTGCCTGTGTTCTGGTGGATGAGGCTGGATCTTGTCTTTCTGGTGGGCAGGACCAGGTCTAGTGGTGTGTTTTGGGGTGTCTTTGAACTTATTATGATTTTAGGCAGCCTCTCTGCTCATGGGTGGGTTTGTGTTCCTGTCTTGCCTGTTGTTTGGCATAGGGTGTTCAGCACTGGAGCTTGCTGATCGTTGAGTGGAGCTGGGTCTTAGCATTGAGAAGGAGATCTCTGGGAGAGCTCTCTCCAATTGATATTAAGTGGGGCCAGGGCGTCTCTTGTGTTCATTGTCCTGAATTTGGCTCTCCCACCTCAGAGGCTCAGGCCTGACAGCCGGCCAGAAAGAAGAGAGCAACCAAACCAAAAAACAAATCCACCAATGATGAGAAGCCCTAAAAACTATGCTAAGAAAAAAAACAAAAACAAAAATGGACAGAACCCTAGGACAAATGGCAAAAGCAAAGCTATACAGACAAAATCACACAAAGAAGCATACACGTACACTCATAAAAAGAGAAAATATATTTGTATATAAAATAAAAAAGGAAGAGAGCAACCAAATCAATAAACAAATCTACCAGTGATAATAAGCTCTAAATACTAAACTAGGATAAACATAAAACCAGAAACAAATTGTATGCAGAAAGCAAACCCCTAGTCAACAGTTGCTCCCAAAGTCTACCACCTCAATTTTGGGATGATTCGTTGTCTATTCAGGTATTCCAGAGATGCAGGGTACATCAAGTTGATTGTGGAGATTTAATCCGCTGCTCCTGAGGCTGCTGGGAGAGATTTCCCTTTCTCTTCTTTGTTCGCACAGCTCCTGGGGTTCAGCTTTGGATTTGGCCCGGCCTCTGTGTGTAGGTCGCCTGAGGGTGTCTGTTATTCCCTCATTCAGGACGGGTTTAAAGTAGCAGCTGGTTAGGGGGCTCTGGCTCACTCAGGCCGGGGGGGAGGGAGGGGTACAGAATGTGGGGTGAGCCTGCGGTGGCAGAGGCCAGCGTGACGTTGCACCAGCCTGAGGTGCCCGGTGTGCTCTTCCAGGGAAGTTGTCCCTGGATCATGGAACCCTGGCCGTGGTGGGCTGCACAGGCTCCCAGGAAGGGAGGTGTGGATAGTGACCTGTGCTTGCACACAGGCTTCTTGGTGGCTGTAGCAGGAGCCTTAGCATTTCATGCCTGTCTCTGGTGTCTGCACCGATAGCCGCGGCTCACGCCCATCTCTGGAGCTTGTTTAGGCAGTGCTCTGAATCCCCTCTCCTCTGTCACCCGAAACCATCGCCTCTTGCCTCTTTGGCAGGTCCAGAGTTTTTCCCAGACTACCCCCTGGTTAGCTGTGGTGCAGTAGCCTCCTTCAGGTTGTGTTCACACAGCCAACCCCAGTCCTCTCCCTGGGGTCTGACCTCCGAAGCCCAAGCCTCAGCTCCCAGCCCCCGCCCTCCCCAGCAGGTGAGCAGACAAGCCTCTCGGGCTGGTGAGTGCTGGTCGGCACCTGTCTTCTGTGCGGGAATCTCTCCACTTTGCCCTCCGCACCCCTGTTGCTGCGCTCTCCTCCGTGGCTCCGAAGCTTCCCCCCAACCCACCCCCCATCAATGCCAGTGATGGGGCTTCCTAGTGTGTGGAAACTTTTCCTCCTTCACCCCTCCCTCTCAGAGGTACAGGTCCTGTCCCTATTCTTTTGTCTCTGATTTTTCTTTTTCTTTTGTCCTACCCAGGTACGTGGGGAGTTTCTTGCCTTTTGGGAAGTCTCAGGTCTTCTGCCAGCGTTCAGTAGGTGTTCTATAGGAGCTGTTCCACATGTAGATATAGTTTTGATGTATTTGTGGGGAGGAGGGTGATCTCCACGTTCTTGCTCCTCTGCCTGTGAAGGCGCCCTCTATTTTAATGTCTTTAGATAGTAACTTCATATCAAATTTTTGGTGAGTCTCTTTCTAATGTCTGTAGTTTCACTTAGTTTCCAGTCAATTGTTTCTACTTGTAATCATACTTCCTAATTTTTAATTGGATGTTGGCCATTGTACATGAAAACTTGTAGAGAGTCTGAATGTTGCTATGTTCCTTAAAAGATGGTTTTGGGTTTTATTTCGCAGGCAGGTGGAATGCCAGCAGATCACCCTTGATCTGTTGAGAGTTAATTTTATACTTTGTTAGGGCTTGCTCTATTTTCAGTTTTAATTCTAGGGTGTGTTGTTTCTGGGATCCCAACAGAAGGCCTAGGGTGTTTACCAAATCCCTCTAACTTGTTGAGCCTTAAATTCTGAATTTTGTCTCCCCAGCACCAGACTGCTGCTGAAGTCTCTTCATAGATCTTTACAGTCACAGATGCTGCTTTCATTTGTTTTTCTGAGGTCTTGCTTTACACATGCACAATTTAGGAGTGGACCAAAAGCTTGAGAGGAATTCATAGCAGTTTTACAATTTTGGGGCTTCCTCACTCTGAAGATTTCTCCCCTTTGTGATTTTCTTCTCAAATTCCAATCACTGTTAGAATCCCCAAGTTCTGACTTCCTGATGCTTCAACCCAGTAAAATTGCTGCTTTCTGCTAGGGCTCATTTTCCCCTCACCAAGCTGGGTTAATGGGATAGTCCTCACAGAGGAAAGGACAAGTAAATTTGGAACTCAACTCACATGCTTTCTTTATTTTTTATTTTTATTATATTTTTAATGTAATTTAATATTAAAACATTTTTTATTGGAGTATAAATAGAGGAAAGGACAAGTAAATTTGGAACTCAACTCACATGCTTTATTTTTTATTTTTATTATATTTTTAATGTAATTTAATATTAAAACATTTTTTATTGGAGTATAATTGCTTTACAATGTTGTGTTTCTGAGGGGTCGGGGCGTGGCTACCCACTACTGTACTAAGAGCTGAAACTGACCAAAATGAACCAAAAAACTTTTTTTTAATTGGAGTAAAATTGCTTTACAATGTTGTGTTAGTTTCTGCTGTACAATGAAGTGAATCAGCTGTATGTGTACCTATATCCCCTCCCTCTTGGACCTCCCTCCCACCCCCACCCCCCGCCATGTCACCCATCTAGGTCACCACAGGGCACCGAGCTGAGCTCCCTGTGCTATACAGCAGGTTCCCACTAGCTATCTGTTTTACGCATGGTAGTGTATTTGTGTGCTTTCTTTAAATGGTCATCCCTTTTGGGTTCTGCCTCCTTAGCTTACCCTGCTCTGTTTTCCATTCTCTTTGTAATAAGTGTTTTGTTTTATAATTGTTATCAATGGTACACTTAGTCCAATGCTATTTTTTCTCCCCTGACCCTCAGGATATCTTATGTAGTTCCTATACCCTTGTGATGTCTGCTCTGTAATTTTTCCTCTTATCTGTATCAGTCTTACCCCTTAACATTCTTTTACTGTTGTCTTTATGTTTCCTATTACTATAAGGCCTTGTCTTTTTTTTCCATCACTCTTCAGATAACAGAAAATTAGTGCTATTTAGGTAAAAGCACACAGGAAGGCATTCTATAAAGTCGTCTATCTACAGCTCTCTTTCACACAATTGGCAAATTTATAACTCTCCAAGCAAAACCCCTTTATCTCTTACCTGCAAAAAGATTTCAAGTTCTTCTGAAGTTATGTTGACATAGTTCTTCTGTTTCAGCATCCAGAAAGGAATTTTTCAACTCTTCCTGAATGTCTGTCTCCAAAGCTTGAAATATCTTTGCTCCCATCAAGTAGTAGCACATAAAAGCAATCAACAGTATGTACCTAGAGACTTAAGGAAGCAAACGACTCTGTTAAAAAGCTAAAGACCAGTGCAGTGACAAACAAAGGAGGTCAGATTGCTTTAATATAAAATGTCTCCTCCCCCAAAACAAAACCAAAGCAAAACAAAATTAAAAAGGTCTCTTCCCCGTAAAGAAAAAGAGCAATCTTATATTTAAACAAATATACAAAAGTAAACAATCCCAAAATATTCATGGCAAAATGAAATTTGACCTCCAGTTGTATCCTGACATGAAATATTTGAAAACTTAGGGGGAAAAAAATTCTGTTTCTGGGGATGTTAGTTAAAAGTTGAGGAGGGGACTTCATCAAATACCACTATTTAATCACTCACATGCTGGCATTTAGAGGCAGATGAGTCCAATACAGCTATTCTTAGGGAAATACTTATTGTAGGTTCAAAAATATGTATTGTTACTTAGTTTGCCAAATCCAGATGAATTTGGATGGATTATTTACCCAGAGGTCTCTCTTTCTAATCCTCATTTCCTGTTCCTCTCTGTGCTGCTCAGTATGAAGGAATAAAAACTACCTATTGAGTAGAAAGATAACCATTATCTTGATGAGATCTGACTCTTACTATTAAAGACAAGGCAGCCAAATGATTGTCTTGATTCTCAGAGAAACTCTTTGTAAATATCCTTGATTTTTATATAGTGGTCCCATCAGATCAAACCTAGCTCCCTACCAATCTCTTCCATCGGAAACTGAATCAGATCTCAATAGTATAAGCCCCTGGGACTGTGGGATAACTTTGTTACTATTTGATTTACAAACTAAAAAATAGCCTTATATTATAGAAATGTCGTAGTCCTAACAATTAAAAACACTTCGTCAAGTATTAAATATTGAAGTCAATATACCAATTGGAGTAAATACTTTAAAATACCAAGTGTACTAGTATAGAAACAGATAGATAGATAGATAGATAGATAGATAGATAGATAGATAGATAGATAGATGATAGATACATAGGTAGATAAATAAACAGATATTCTTCAAAGGACAGTAAATTTAATCTCTCTATATACAAATAGTTCAATTTATGTAAAAAGAATAAAAGTGGGTACTTTAATTTTCTTCCAGATTTTGGTATGATAATATTGTTTTCCAGTCTGTGTTTAAACTAAAGAATAATATTAGATTTCAAAAGAAAGAGATCTGAGTTAAGTAGGATCTATCAAATTCATTTTTATTTATATTTTAGTTTATAAATAAGGTAAAAAATTAATTCTAAGATTCACCATGAGAGTATGAAAAATGAAAATGCATCCAGTGATTTGTCAAGAAACACTTATTATACTATTAGGAGAAAACAACCCCCAGGGAAGTCTTCACCCAAGATTAGGCTAGAGCTCATCAGGCTAAGCTTCCACTAAAATAGAACATCTTAAAGCAGTCCTACCTTTAAAAGAAGATTTTTCTTTATCTTCATTTTTCATGGTGTGCTTAGGCAATACTCCTTCAGCATCTGAGTGGTGATTTAGAACACTTTGAGTAATCTCATGTCAACATCATAATTCTTTCTGGAATCTTGGGAAGAGCTAGTTCTCTAAACAGTCCCCCTCCACTTAGTTACAATGTACTAGTTTCCCATGATTGCTGTAACAATTTACCACAACCTCAGTGGCTTAAAGAGCACAAATTTATGATTACAATTTTGGAGGTCATAAATTCAAACTGGGTCTCATGAGCTAAAGTCGAGGTGTTGGCAGGACTGCACCCTCTGGAGGCACTAGGGGAAAATCTGTTTCCTTGTCTTTCCAATTTATGGAGGCTCTCTGCTTTCCTTGGCTCATGTCTCACCCTCCATCTTCAAACAGTACAGCATCTCAAATTTGCCTCTGATGCTAACCTCATTGCCTCCCTCTTTCACATGTAAGGACCCTTGTGAAATTGTGCCTATTCTCATCATCCAGAGTAATCTCCCTGTCTCAAGTTCAGCTATGTCTTTAGAGAATTGAAAATTAAAACAATTATGAGATGCCATTACACCTATTAGTGTGGTGACTGCCAACACCAAATGCTGGTAGGGATGTGGGGCAACAGGAGCTCTCATATATTACTGGTGGGAGTGCAAAATGCATCACCACTTTGGAATACAGTCTGGCAGTTTTCTACAAATCTAAACAGACTCTTACCATATGATCCAGCAGTTATGTCCCTTCCTATTTACCCAGATGAATTAAAAACTTATGTCTATACAAAAACCTGCACATAAATGTTTAATACATCTTTATTCATAATTGCCAAAACTTAGAAGCAACCAATATACTCTTCAATAGGTGAATATAGTCACACTGTGATAAATTTATACAATGGAATATTATTCAACATTTCAAAGAAATGATCTATCAAGCCATTTAAGACATAGGGGAAATATATATTGCTAAGTGAAAGAAGCCAATCTGAAAAGACCACATACTATATGATTCGAACTACATGACGTTCCGGAAATGGCAGAACAATGGACACAATAAAAGACCAGTGGTCAACAACCAAAAAACAAAAACCCCAATTCAAATATGGGCAACAGACTTGATTAGACGTTTCTCTAAGATATACAAATGGCTAAAAAAGCACATGAAAAGATACTCAACATCATCATCATCATCAGAGAAATGCAAATCAAAACCGTAGATAGGGACTGATATATTGTAGATGACCACTAAATTCAAACTGTAACTATTAATAAATGGTAACTGTTATTAATCACAGAATTATTATGTTTGATATGGGTCCTGAATCTTATTCATCTGATATTTCTCACAATAATTTTACAGTGATACTTAGTGATTATATATCACTGTGTATATTATATGCAGTATATGTCTGCTATATGGATTGATTAGTCAGGATTCATTTGGTTTAAAGTGATAAAAGCCCAACTCAAGTTTTCTCAGACAAAAATAAGAAATGTATTAGCTCACATTATCTGAAAAATCTAGTCATGGATGACCCATGGGGCAGACATTGGGACTTGTCCAAACACGTATTTCTCTGTAGTAAAATTCTGAGGACTTTTGTCTGGCTTTGGGAACAGGCCCAGCCATCAAGCATGGCAAGGCAGAAGTCTCAAAGAGTTAATGTCCCTGAAAGAAACAACAAAACAGTGATACATGGGGAGCTGGTGAATAAATCCTCCAGCTTCCTCACCCCTCAGAGAGGATGACCCTTACACATGGCCTGTATGGTCTCCCAAGTTCCTCAGTGGGATTGAGCCTCAGTTGCCCACATGCTTGAAGATGTATCCTTGACAGTCTTCCTTCAATTCTCAATCTCAGTTTTCCACTTCCTTACCAGTATTTCCAGTGTTCACTTCCCAACTTAGTTACTTACGCTCAATTTCATGGCATCACCCCAACGTATGAACAGCAACTCTAACCCCACCAAGTATTGCCTCTAGCTGGTGTCATTCCTAGGTCTTAATAAGGCATTCTACTAGGCAAGGGTCAGAGTGATGAGGAACGAACTCAGAGGGTTGAGCTTCTCGCAGAGTCAGAGTTGGAGGGGAACAGAGATTTAGGGAATTGACAAATGATGGAATTCATCCTAGTGGTTTCTTGGTCTCTTAATCTTCTTAGTCTTCCTTAGTCTTAGGGAAGGTGGAAAATCAATTTAATTTTGGTGTCCTCCTTGATACTAGTCTATCAGGAATCTTGGAAGAGTCAAAGGAAGAATGTTGGAGAAGTGGAAGTGGGGACATTGCCCCAGGAGCTCAGGGAGAGGGTATCTTCCTAAGAGGATATAGAATTCTGTAGCCAAGGCCATCACATACAGCCTGGGAGACTGTGCATGACTCGACTCCAGAGCCCGCCATCTACAGAGACTCTAGTGTTAATGGCAACCCCTGGAGTTGTGCCATGCCACATCTGTATCTATATAGAAAGTCCTTATCTGTGGCTATCTCTCATATTTTGATAAAATAGTTAAAGCTTGGGAAGGGGTGCTCTTACCAGGAACATTGTTAATAATAGTGAGAAATTAAAACAGCCTAATCAATAATGTTTGTTAGTAAATGGAATCTAGCAAACTTTTAAAAATGTGGTAAATCTATATAAGACGTGGAAAGGTATATGGATGTGTAAAGTAGAAAAGGAAGGGTATAAAATTGTGCTTATTTTTTATTTACGTTTGTATTTAAATGCATCTGTATGTTTTGGTATTGACTCAAAAGGACTGTGACAAATATAATGAGCCCTAGGACAGAATTCTCATTGCTGCATCTCCTGATGCCAAACTCCAAGATAAGAGGCCCTTTGAAAGCTTTATGTAGGCTTTTAGTGAAGCTGCCTGCCTTCTGTCTAACTCAGGTCCAGGATCATGCTGCCCATGTTTTTATAACTAAACCTGCTAGACACAGTCCCAGGAAAAAAAGATGAATAGGGTAAAGATTAAATATAAATGCACAGTGTTGAGTGTATCTTACCATGTGAAATGAGATATAGCCAGTCATGCTCTGTGAAGTCAACTGGGGATTAGGATCATATCTGCACAATAACTGATGCCCAATTTCTGAATTCTTTAGACCTGTGTACCTGTCTGCCAGCCCTGACTCACCTTCTCAAGTGGACCTACTGACTAGAAATGAAACCTTAGGTAGGGACTTGGTCTGTACACAGTGAAATCCTTGACAAAGCTCCCATTTTGATGTCTTCCTTCTGTGTTTGAATTGATCACACACACACACACACACACACACACACACACACACACACACACACACACACACAATGCACCCCACCCCTGGCCAAGAAAGCTTAATGTTTAGTTTGAGTCATCCGTCTGACTGGGGTTTT
Source organism: Physeter macrocephalus (assembly GCF_002837175.3). Taxonomy (NCBI): domain Eukaryota; kingdom Metazoa; phylum Chordata; class Mammalia; order Artiodactyla; family Physeteridae; genus Physeter; species Physeter macrocephalus. The sequence goes on from NC_041224.1 coordinate 140,701,733, forward strand.
CTACTCCTTTGTGAATAGGAAGTACACATCCATACTTTAACCTATTTGATGTGACTGTAAATATTATGGATCCTCAAAAATAAAAATTGGTGTTCCAGTGATAATTTCAGTTGTTCATTGTTAGGCATGAACTCGAGATCCAAGGGAGTACATTAACTGAAATCCAATGGATTTCTTATTTTTGCTTTATGAGAAAATAACAAAGCCCTTTAAAAAAATCTCAGCTAAGAAATTGTAGGGATTCTCAGTTGAATCTAAAAGATTGTCCAAAGTTCCTTGGCAAAAAAGTGAAGCTGTCCCAACCTGATGCCAAAGAGCTGCTTTATATATACAATTAGAAGAATGTCAGTTTGTTCAAGATATGACAGAAAAGGTTGATTTTTAAATCTCATGATTAAGGGGGAAAAGTTCCATGTCTTCATTAGTTATATGTATGCTATCATGTTTTATAATTTATATTTTCTATGTGTATGTTATGTTGTTTGTTTCCTTTTAAAAATAAGTTCTTGAGCTTTCTAAAAGGACTCTAAACTTGTAACTCTGAATTTGTGGCTTTAATGTAAACCATTTGGGTTTTTAGAAGGTGTTTGAATGTCTCTAGGCTTCAAAAAATGTTTCTGTTTGGAAAAGATACCTTCCAAGTCACCAATTAAAATACTTGAGAATATAAAGCTTCCATTTATAAAAGGAGTACAAACCAACATTTTTTCAAACTTCTGTTTGAAAGAATATGCATAACTGTTTTTGCATGAAAAATGAAAAGATATATATGTTTCTCATTTCTAGATGAATTCCTAATCAGTTCATCTAAGATGTTATTATAAATTAAACTGTGGGTTGTTTTTTTCTTTAGTGACTAGGGTGATGAACTTGTGAGCTGAGAAGCTGTGTTTTAACTAATACTTTTCTTTCTCAGCAAAAAATTTATGCAAAAAAATAGTTTTATTTCTATACATTTCAGAACTGTAGCATGGCAAAATCACTAATATATAATCTTACATATGTAAATTGGAATATAGGTTCAGCTGTACATAACAGAGATCCAAAATAACAGTACCTTGAATAAGTTAATTAGAAGTTAATTTTTCCCTTGTTCACCAGACTGGAAGTAAATGGTGCAATCCTGGCTTAACAGATTTACTCCATGAGGTCATTCAGGGACCCAGACTCCTCCCACATGGTTGTACCATCTCTAGGATGCTCCACTTATTCTCATGGCCCATGATGGCTCACCACCTTATCCACAGTTGAAGCAACGTAGAAAAAAAAGGGCAGAGTAGAGCACACCTCCTCCTCCTCCACTTTAAAGGCACGAGCCTAAATTTACACACACCACCACCATTTATATACCAATGCCCAGAACTTAGTCTCATGGCCATATCTAGGTGCAAGGGATGCTGGGACTTTGAGAAAATTCAAGATCTCTCTTATTATAGAGGAAGGAGAATTGGTATAAGGGATGGCTAGAAAGCAGTCTCTTCCACACACTACCCCTTTAGCCACCCAAATATCCAATTGCACATGACTTACTTTCCTTTTTCCCACAGAAGATACTCCCAAAGTCCCATCCAAGATATCATCCAGTTCATAGTCCAGATCTCTTGGCGATGAGCATTTCTCTCCGTTATGTGGCTCCTCTTGGTCTGATTGCCTGCAGTCTAAGAAAAGTTCTATTTCTACCAACAGTGATAGATTTGGAACAGAAAAGGGAAAAGGAGGAACACAGCACAGTCACCATTTCCATAGCAGTAATCAAGTCCTTCTGTTAACCAATCATGAGGATCCCTGTCCTGGTGATGGAGCAAGTCCCTGATTTAGCTCTGAGAGGAACCCCCCTAGTGTCTAAGACTCCTAGTTCTGGGAGGTAATTCCTTGCCCACTGGCCCCTGCAGCCACATCTGAAGGGCACTGGAGAGTAAACATTTCTCGAGGAACAAACAGCTTGTTTGTGCAGCCTGCTTCCTGTTGGAGCATGTTTACAAGTTTGGTGGTGGCTTAGAGAAGCAAGACTACTACATATGAATCATAAGTTCATACTCATACTTCCAATTCCAATCAAACACTACAAGATTCTTCATCTCCTTGTCCCACGTTATGTTTGTACCACCTTAATCTTTCAGTAAGAGCCTGCTTCCCATCAATATCAGTATAAGTATCTATTTATCTATCCATCCATCCTCATTTGCTCAGTTCTAAAATATGCACAAATAATTTCAGAATGACTACATCAATATCTCTACTACTATTAAGTAATGTTTAATATTTCTTTAAGTCCTTTTTGTCCTTGGAATATATTCCACTAAGGGTGTACATCAAAGCACTATATTCAAAAGTCACTTGGATTAATTATTTTTGCTCTGTGCAGTTATGTTATTGTTTTGATACATGTTGAGGTTCATTTGTTTCTGTTTGTATTCAATGTCAGGGTTTTTCCCATGCTTCCTGAATTATCAATTATTTTTGACCAGTAGAAATACCAGTGAAAACATATCCCCCAGAAAAGGAGATTATATGGAAAAGGTTGATTTCCTTGGTGTTTAAGGTACATTTCTACACCCCTCCCCCACAAAAATAGGCAAAAGACACAAACAGAGATTCAGTGAGAAAAATTATAACTGGTCAGTGAATATATGAATTAATAGTACCTACCTCATTGCACTATTCTGAGAAGAAAATAAGATGCTTGATTATTACAGTGGTTGGCCACACAGTAAGTCCTAAATAAATGCTAGCATAATGATGATCACAATCATTGTTCTGAGGAATAATCTTTAAAAAAGTGATATACCATTTTTCACATTTCAGATTAGACAAGTTTTTAAAAATTATTTTTAATATAATGGTAATAGGTAGTATTGGTGACAATATTAAGAAAACAACTATTGTCATATACTTTTGTGGAGGTATAAATTATTATCTTTTTGGCAGGCAACTTAACAATATGTATCAAAAAAACTTAAAGTTTTATAAACTCTTTCTCAGGAACTGCATTTTAAGGCAATTACCATAAGGGTGTAATCAAATAAAAATGACAAGATATATGTACAAGTGTGCTTGCAGGCCTAGAAACTAAAAAGAGCCAGAAATAAACTAAAAGTCTATTTATAAAGAATTGGCTAAATGAATTATGATGCATCCAGCCTGTTTTAATGTTCTTTAGACCCACTGAATAATTCAACGGTTTTAAGGTCTTTTTACCATCAGACATTTAAAAAGAAAAATAATTCTAATTTTCTTCTTTTAAGAACAAAATGAAAGCTACAGCTATTGCCAGTGACATTCCCCACCCCTCCCAACCCTCTCACTTTTGTTTTAGTGAAAGACTTTCATGGATTCAGATATATTCCCCTTCAGAATTAATGTGTTTTTCTCCTCCTGGGTCATAGGTCATCTACGAAAGTTCACAAGATTTTCAACTTAGAATGATCTAGAAGGAAAAGTTTGAGCAGGGTTTCATCCAAGTAGGATAAAGATAATACTGACTGCAACAGCCCCAGTGTATACAGAGTTTGCAGCATTTATAGTGACTCCCCAGATTTCTGTCCACCAGAATTGATAGCTTTTTATCCCAGTTCAAAGCTATTACATCAGAAGGAACAGGGGCATTAACTCTCTTTGGTATATATTTCACTTTAAGACTCAGGAAGAGAGGAGTAGGTCAAACTAACATTGGCTCAACTGTTTTATCTAACCTAGGGAGACAAGTCTAATAAATTAGAATATTCTTCTGCCTGCATCCTGCTGACCTTCACAAAACTATCTTTTAATTCATGAGAATTCTCATGATCTTAACTCTGAATATGTGTATGGTCTTGGTTACTGTTTTTTTACAGCAAGAGGAAAAGCATCTGTAGAGGAAAATTCCCACTTACAGACAGACTCCTGTTCACCATCCTAGTCCCAGCCCCCAAGTTAGATCCTTACAATCAGGATGTGAAATCTTGTCACCACAGCATACAATGGAATCCTATACAGCCTTTAAAAGAGATGATGTAGATCTATATTTGTTGATGTTAAAATATACATCTGGTAAAATTTTAAGTTAAACAACTTGCAAACAACTATGTGTGGTGTTATACCATTTTTATGGAGACTCTAGAAGGATATATAATGAAATTCTAACTATCTGGAATATTCCTTAAACTAATTATTTTTATTGCTATTTATACAATCTCCATATTTTTAATCTGGTTGTTTAATTTTTATAATTATTGAGGGTTTTTTCCTAATCTTAATCATTCTTGACTTTTATTACACCACTTCATCTCATTTTATAACACTTTATCTCAACATCTTCTTTGTATGTATACTTAGCTAATTTTGTCCCCTTATTTGTAAAAAAAAATAAAGAAATGACAACTGTTCCCATTTTACCAGTTTGGAGGTACAAAATAAGTTCACATCTCCTTTTAAGGTTTTAACTAAATGATTTGAGTCTACATCTTCCCTTAGCAGAGTGACCCCTTGATGATGACACCATATGTCCCTGGGACCCTGTTTTTGGTCTAAGGCATGAGGCCAGAGCTGGAAGCTATCCTGTGGGGCAGGACAGGCTCCTGTCTTCACTGCACTAGACCCAACACATCAGTCCTCCTTGGCAATCATTTCATGCTGCCTCTTTCTCTCCATGTGATGATTTAAATATTTCTTAGTGTGTGTTCCCATATAGGAACCTGCTGGGCAAGTCTATTTGTAAAACAATCTAATAGCCTTCATTGTAAGAACAGATAAAAGGGGAATGTACCACTTTATCATCCAATAAACAAAGATGTTCCTTTGGTTTTGACTTAAAAAAAAAATGTGTGGCCTAACAGTTTGCCCTAGGATAGTCTATTAGTAGCTAGAAATCCATTCTTAAAGTGTCTTTTTCAATCCCAAATTTACTCCCTTTAAATCTGAGAATAAAGCATACAAATTGATATTTTCTATCATTAACACAAAGACCCTCCCCCAAAGCAGCAATCCTTGAATTGTAATCTACAGGTCAAATAAATCAGATTCTGACATAAACCTAATGGTGGACTTAAGGAGTGCTTCAGGTTCTATAGCACATTTTGACTGATTTCAAGTGAAATCACGCAGTCATCTCTTTAGAGATGACAGTCAATCAAGATCATCATTGCCAGTGTTCAGACCTCCCTGTGGACTTTCCACACATGACAGCGGCAGGTTTCCCCACCTGTGAGCTGCTTTCCCAAACACCTTCGCTGCCTTCATCATTCGGGTCCTCACAGCTTTGTGCCCCTTGGTTATACACCTTACTAACTTTGGCTCATCTCCATGGGCCTTAAGAAGTATTAACTCCCTTTATGAAAATGCATTGTATGATGGTTTACTTTAACTACACAGGTTTTGGGGTTTTTTTATTAGCACAATGCTCTCTACAAACTCTCTTCAAGAACACTTTTAAGCAGTGAAAATCTCCCTCTCCCCAACAGGAAAGCATTACATGGAACTTCAATAAACGAGAAAGATCAAAGCTGCTCTGGTTAGAACCAGGCAGGGGTTCACCCCTAAAATTCTATTCATCCCTACTCCCAAACCAAGTAGCCCCCAAATAATTTCAGGAAACCTGTAAACTTAAAAACAAGAGGTAAAAAAATAAACCACAAGTTTATATCAAACAAAAATTTGGTTCACTGAAAAAGGAACTGAAAGCAGCCATCCAAGTATACCTGAAGCACTCGCAAGCTTTAAAAAAAAAAAAAAAGGTCTTAAAAACCTCAATTTGGGGACTTCCCTGGTGGCGCAGTGGTTAAGCATCCGCCTGCCAATGCAGGGACACAGGTTCCAGCCCTGGTCTGGGAAGATCCCACATGCAGTGGAGCAACTAAGCCTGTGCACCACAACTACCGAGCCTGTGCTCTAGAGCCCGCGAGCCACAACTACTGAGCCCACGTGCCACAACTCCTGAAGCCCACACACATAGAGCCCATGCTCGGCAACAACAGAAGCCACCGCAATGAGAAGCCCGCGCACCACAACAAAGAGTAGCCCCGGCTCACCACAAATACAGGAAGCCGGCATGCAGCAACAAAGACCCAACACAGCCAAAAATAAATTTAAAATAAATAAATAAATTTATTTTTTAAAAAAACTTCAATTTGTTCCATTCACTTAGCTGAAGCTAATAATGAAGCCAATAACATTTTACTTTGCGTATGCTTGCATCTAGTTCAGCTCAGACTTTATTTCATTGAGCACATTCTATGGGCAGATCTTATCATGTTGTGAGTGTTAGAGAATGGCTCTGTCCTGCCCCATTGCCATGAATAAGTCAGATTGTAGTAGCTTTATTTGGAATACAGAAGAATACTAAAATAAACGTGTGCTTTACACTTGTGGTAGTCTAGAATTCAGACAGAGATAGGTTATCCTGAAAGGCAACAATATTTACCCAGTGTCCAGTGACTTACAGGGTCACCTACCTTGTTCCATACTTCTTCTGGAAAAAAATGGTAACAGAGCAAGGTCTTTTAGGTGTGAAATTGTTCGTTCTTGTTTGTTAATGTTATTCTAATCATGCAGAGACTTTCAGGCCTCATATGCTGCTGCATTATGGTCTTGTTTTTGTTTTTTGTGGTTTTTTTGCGGTACGCGGGCCTCTCACTGTTGTGGCCTCTCCCGTCGCGGAGCACAGGCTCCGGACGCGCAGGCTCAGCAGCCATGGCTCATGGGCCCAGCCGCTCCACGGCATGTGGGATCTTCCCGGACTGGGGCACGAACCCGTGTCCCCTGCATCGGCAGGCCGACTCTCAACCACTGCGCCACCAGGGAAGCCCTATGGTCTTGTTTCTATCAACATTTGTAACAAGGCACATCGCATATATTTATTAATATGGTACATACAGGTATAAGTCCATTCAATTGTACTTTAGAACTTAGGGTCAAACGACAGGATACAGAAGCACAGGCTAATATACAACTAAGTCGATTATCTCATACAAACTGTAATGCTTTGGGATTTTTCCTTGGGTACCAGGATAGTACCTATGCCCTCTTCATCCAACTGAAAATTCCAACAGACCCAGTTAAAACATGTAAAGCGTTTTAATGGCAAAGCGGACAGAAATGTATGCAGGTGGTTACACAAAGCCAGAGACAAGCCAGCATGCACTCAAACAAAGGTTCAACTCCTAGATTCCCACGAGGATTATCATCAGCACTGAGTGAGGATTCCACCAGGCACAGGAAGCTTCTCTTCATTTCTCTGCCCACCCTCACTCCCACCATTCTTTCACACCTGCTGCCAACTGCTCTGAGCACAACCTGTTCACCAGGTGAAGGAACAGACACAAAACAACCCCAGCACATTTCTGAATGTTTACTGTGAGACAAGGGAAGGAAAGGTCAGTTTCCCAGGCACAGCTTCCCTTCACGGGCTCAGACTTTAGGCCCACCAGTTTAGTCCTGCAGCATGATCATGCAGACAGGATAAAATGGATTTTAAGATAAAAAATGGTAACCAGGAAGTACAGAAGGAGACAGGCAATCTCACCTGAATTATTTCGAGGATAGTGAAACTTATTGTATAGGTTCTCTAAGTTAATGCCTTGCCGACTGGTTTGGGGGTGATCGTCATTTTATTTATTTAATTTTGGCATGTCTTCTAGCCCTGCCTGTAGTATATAATGAACAACAGAACCAGGTTCATGGAGTCTGCTCTGTGCCTGTTTCGCAAACTGTTCATAAAAGCAAGACTTCAAAAAAAGAGACCACAAATGATAGAAAGAAACAATAATTTGATGGTTTTATAAATGTATATAGTTTACCTTTGACCAGCTACTTAAAAGCCAAGATTTGAAATGGAGGAAAAAAAATCACAGATTTTCTCATATTGGTTACAAATATTGATTTGAAGGAAAGATTAAAAGTAAAATATAATTTCATAATGTAGTATAGACCATAGTGAGACTCATCATTAATAACCAGGTAAGAATCCACCTTGGTACACAAAGACACAATATGGGGATAGAAGACTTGTTAGCAATGTCAGGTAAGGACAAACCTCAAATGACCAAACAGGTCCCTAGAGAACACTATGTAGCACACAAGTATTTTATTGTTTGGCCAGCTGGTTATATTATTAGCTGCTGTGAACATGCATTGGGCAGCATATAGAAATAAATGGTTTGTAATACGTTTTGAAGACAGCAAGTCTTCAGTCCCTAACCAGACTGTCTTGGAATTTGCCTTATGTGTGGGATGTTAGCAATCCCATGATGGTTGAAATCCACTATTTCATAGTAACAAATAATTACAACAATGCAAAATTTTCTCTTTCCTCCTCTTTTTCCCAAAGCAAATGAAGTGTGTTTGTTTTCTATTTGGGGTCTCCAAATTCACAAAACTTAATTTACCTCTGTACTCTATGACTCATACTGTTTTTAGTTAATATCATCTGGTCTTGTGCTAATTTTTATTATTGTCTAGTTCAATTTTTGGAAGTTAGTTCTCAGTCATTAACATAATAAACTTAAATAATGGCTTTTGGCTGAAACAAGAGGAGCATCTGTGGGAAATCTACAAAGATTAAGACATCATCATGCCACCCAACAGAGACAGAAGTGTGACAAGATCTCACAAGAAAACCTAGCGTTATTATGCCAGGATAGGAATGGCACATTCCAGAAGGGCTGACATTTCCCTGTCTCCGCTGCATCCACTGTGTCAGCCCTATCATTCATCCTGCTTAAAGGGAAACCCAGAATACCTCCATTTCTGTCCCTATCAAGGAACAAAATCTTCAAGGATATATATAACTTGAGAAACAAAATTCTGAAAAGTGTACCTCTTCAAGTCAAATTCTCATGTCATGGAGAAAAACTAAAAACACATGACAGGATAACACTCTAAAAATGAGGGTCCCATAAATTCTCTAATGTGGTTTAATTTACATAGAGCCAAAGGAAGCGCAAGGACCCAAAATGTGGCTATAAAATATCACTTATTTTGTAATGTTAGAATAAAATTGGCATAATACAATTATCCTTGCCATTCTTCTAGGGTCCTTTCATCTGGTGTCTGTCAATGAAGGATGCAGTTTGTCTTGGGTCAGCTTTCCAAGAAAGGACAAAAATCTCATTTTTTTTTTCATATAGCCTTAAGCAATTGACTTTTTTTTTTTTTTTTATTGGAATGAGATGTCAATCCTAGCTTTATTTCCTTGGTAGGAAACTTTCTGCCATATAAAATGCAGGCACAATGGAAGAGAGAGTCTTTTTATACTTTAGTTCCCTCTCCCTTTTTTTTAAACAAAATACTACATGCCAGCTTGCAGGTGAAGCTTTGAAAGCCCTAATTTCTCTCTTTGAATCCTCAGTTGCCAAGGGTGGCATTGGCAAGGAGAGATGCTATTTCACATACATACCCAGCCAGGTTTCCTCTCAATTACTAGTAACATCTGGTATCCCTCTAGGGTCTATTTGAGACCCATAATTATTTCTTTACCATGTAAATGATTACAAATATCTCTTTCCCAATACCCTGCTTCTTCCAGACTTTACTACTGGCACACCACTGTAAGAAAAATAAATAAGACAATTCCTAATTCCATGGTTGTGATGTCTGCCTCCCAAAGTGATAATCAACAGGAAGAGTGGTTCATAAGTATTGGTCTGAACTAGTGATTCTAATACCAAATGTAAGATAATTGCTTTCCTTAGAAACCATCAATCTACTGTTCTCTCTTCACTATTCCTTGTGGATCCAAGACCCCTCTCTCCAGGGACATGTTTGGCCTTCAATATTGTGGGGAAAAATTCTTTGACAATGCAAGTAATTTTTAAAAAACCACCCACTCTTAATTTACTTCTATGCTTTATCTTTCTATTGGCAGGAAAGCCAGATTTTCAAACCAATATCTCATTTAGGCCTGGGAACATATTTAGCCTTAATGGATATGCCAACTCCTGTCTCCTGAGTATAAAAAAGTTCCTCTAACCACTGGATACATTCAGTTTGGAGCAAGAAAGAACACTCCTTGTACATGAAGGGTCATCTGCTTTATAAGCACCTCAGAAATTACTACCAGCCTTTTTACTGAGCTGTAGGAGAATTCTAAACTCTAAGGTCAAAGGAAATACATCAAAAGTCAATATTTACATGCATGTGTCTTTAGCAATTATAACAAAATACAAATTTTAAGATAGAAAAAAGTCTGAGATCTCACTATGCCCTTGATTAGCGGTTTATAGAATCCTGCCTGACATCTGTGGACCATCCTTCCTTAATTACCCAGATATTCCGGTGTGTTCTGGGGGGTTTGCAATGTACCACTTCTCCTTGAAGAGTGGTCTGAGAGCTGTGCCCGCCTAAGTGTCTGTGACTCTTTCCTCCTCGTGACTTTTCAATAGATTGGGGCAAGAGCCTGATACACATTAAAGAGCAAGAGCTGTCATTCTGTCTCACCCCTAGAACAGACCATGGCACACCCAGCAGGACTTCAGAATCTGTGCAATGAAGGAATGAGAGAAGACTTTAGGACAGTCGATCATCAAATGCTTCTCGAATGTGTGGGGCTATCTGTAAATGTGGGAGCAGTTCTAAGGATGAGCTGAATAAGTGGACTAGAGTGGATGGAACAGACTTAGCAGAGGAGATGAGACTTGAACTGACCATAAGGGCAGAGTAAGATTCCTGTAAGTAGTAGGCTCTCCATAGTCGGGTTGGGTAGGGGACAAGAGCCAGGGCCAGGAGTAAAAGGGGACCGGCAGGGAGATCCCTTCTCTCTTTACGTTCTCCACAACCTGTCTCGACAGTGCAAGGTGTTTAAATCTTGGTCCACCATCTGGGGCCTGCCTCCCTGCATGCACCATGCAGCCTTCCCCGTTGTGGCCACTTCCCTGGACCCCTTCTTGGAAGCCACATACCAGTCCCCTCGTGACTCCACAGATGGGCAGAGAGGAACGTGCAGGATCCCCAGTCCTTCATCCCTTCCCAATCCCCAGTAATCTCTCCTGTGTGTCTCCACGTGATCTCTCAAGAACATTCTCTCTTTCTGGACACCCAGCCTCACCTTATCAATGGGCTTGAAGTTTTGTGAAGACAGGGAAAGCTTCTGGGGCTTGTGCTTTCCACACCACAAAGATTCCTGGGCTGGACTTCCAGTAGTTCCGAGTAATATTAACAAATCTTGGAAAAAGAACAATTCAGGGGGAAAACATAAATAAATATTACAACTAATTAAGCTTCCACAATTTCTGCCCGTAGCTGTAGGTCTTCTTCCTACTTCCTTAACACACTTTAAGTATATATAAATAAAAGTACAAAGGAAGTTGTCAAAATTTAAAAAAGATGGACATCAACCCCGAATGCTTGGTTCAGACCCATTCTCTGGGGAACTTAGAATCTAACAGAAAACCTCCAGCACAGCCAAGACCTTTCTTGTCGATGACCATGTTAATTAAATACTACAACAGGGGTTGGTCTGGCAATAGGACTACATGTGACTAAGATAATTAAATTGAGGAAAATACAAACTGAACTGAAGCAAAGAGGTTTGATTTCCTGCATGAGTCGTCCAAAGAGAGTGATGATTTGCCTGTTTGAGAGATGAGTTTAAATAACTCAGAAAATTTTGTGACATCGAAATTCAGCACCACTAATTTTCTCTCTGCAGCCTGCCAGTTTAGTCTCCTGAGACTTCCCAGTGTCCTAGAAATGAATACATCATGCATGTGCGGCAGCCGCGCTAAGCTGAATAAAAGAAATATTTTGTTTGATTTGTACAATAAAACCACAATTAGGTGAAGTGCTTGGAGAATAGAATATCGTGGTTACCTCCGGGTTAGGTAAAGGATGCTTTAGAAAATGCTGGCGAATTCTCTCTCTCTCTCTCTCTCTCTCTCTCTCTCTCTCTCTCTCTCTCTCTCTCTCTCTCT
>NC_041224.1:140713625-140760087 GCF_002837175.3 Physeter macrocephalus
TCCCCCTCTCTCTCTCTCTCTCTCTCTCTCTCTCTCTCTCTCTCTCTCTCTCTCTCACGACTTTATGTAAAAAGCTGGAGAACACTTTATAAAATCATTAGACTCGGACTTCCCTGGTGGCGCAGTGGTTAAGAATCCGCCTGCTAGTGCAGGGGACACGGGTTCGATCCCTGGTCCGGGAAGATCCCACATGTCGCGGAGCAACTAAGCCCGTGCACCACAACTACTGAGCCCGCGCTCTAGAGCCCGCGAGCCACAACTACTGAAGCCCGCGTGCCTAGAGCCCGTGCTCCGCAACAAGAGAAGCCACCGCAATGAGAAGCCCGCGCACCACAACGAAGAGTAGCCCCCGCTCGCCACAACTAGAGAAAGCCTGTACTCAGCAACAAAGACCCAAGGCAGTCAAAAATAAATAAATGAATAAATAAATTTATAAAACAAAAAAAATAATTAGACTCAGTGAGCCCACTTTCCTGCCTCGGTAAGCAGGGCATGGTGAATTTTAAAAATCCCTTTTAAATTATAAGGAATTTAATATTATATATGTATGTATAATATGTCAAGGAACTTAATATAGTTAAATTATTTAAGTAACAATAATTCTAAAACTTACATGGCCTCTGAGTCACGTTTCAGTGCACTAAGGGAACTAGCCTCACCCTGCTGCTTCCGCTGTCCCTCAGCAGAGCCCAGAATATCGTCTGGAGAGGAGTGTTGATGGAGAAGGGCATTCATGCCTCCAACTCCACAGAAAATATGTTGCACAGTCATCTACTCATTCACACCAGTTTTTTACTTGCCCTGGGAATGTTTTTTTGAAATGCTCAAATCCATGTATCATGGCTCTTTTGTAGTTTTTTGAAAACTACTGAAAAAAGTATCCGTTTACATGGAAGCTCTAATTACTTGAGCTCCAGTTAACTGGAGTTTTCCAGTTTCCCAGCCCTCTCTGTTCTCTCCACTTGGCAGCACTTTGTAGAACAAGATAAAAAGGGCAGCTTCCCCAAGTTGTGGTCAGAAGGGAGTACCAGGAGGGGCCATGCACTGATTTTAGTGAAAAAGAATAATTCGTACTTTGATTCTGAGATCACTCAATCAATGATGATCGAGTGGCATATTTGCCACTTGGTATTCTAGGGAGCTTCCATTTTATAGTAATACTTAAATTGGAGTCATTGTTATTTCTATTTCACTTGTTCTCATGGTTGTTGCTTTGCAAGTTGTGTGTGTGTGTGTGTGTGTGTGTGTGTGTTTAAACTGAGCCTCTGAACAGTACTGAGGCCAGCACTGGTGTAGGGGTGGAGGCTGCTGCAGAGCAGAGTTTCCACCTCTGTCGTCCATCTCTAACATGGGTGGGCATGGTGCTCTTCTGGGTGTTTGCAGGGAGCTAAGCTGACTTTACGCAGAGGTCGAGAAAAGTGGAGGCGATCACTGATGTCCTCCTCGCTGCTCAAGCAGCACCATCTTGCTTATTTGGTTAGTCCCCATCTCCTGGTTTCCCTGTGGTACTTCCTCCCTCAGGGCTGTCATTCCTAAACCTTGCTCCTCACCCCCCTCAGCCATTCCCATGTCCCCAGCAGTTCAAAATGCATGCTGTCCTGCCCCTTTCTTAGGGAGCCTGCTCTCAGCTAGTTATCCTGTGGGATGGGATTTGCCAAGCCTAATTCACACTAAGATTTTAGAGATTAACAACTTAATATGTAAATTCTCCTAAGTAACAAACTCAAAATTTTTTATATCTTTATTGGAGTATAATTGCTTTACAATGTTGTGTTAGTTTCTGCTGTACAACAAAGTGAATCTGCTATATGGATACCAATATCCCCATATCCCCTCCCTCTTGAGCTTCCCTCCCACCCACCCCCATCCCACCCCTCTAGATCATCAAGCTGATCTCCCTGTGCTATGCAGCAGCTTCCCACTAGCTATCTATTTTACATTTGGTAGTGTATATATGTCAATGCTACTCTCACTTCATCCCAGCTTTCCCTTCCCCTTCGTGTCCTGAAGTCCATTCTCTACGTCTGCATCTTTATTCCTGCCCTGCCCCTAGGTTCATCAGTAGTTTTTCTAGATTCCATATATGGGCGTTAGCATACAGTATTTCTTTTTCTCTTTCTGACTTACTTCACTCTATATGACAGACTCTAGGTCCATCCACCTCATTACAAATAACTCAATTTTGTTTCTTTTTATGGCTGAGTAATATTCCATTGTATATATGTGCCACATCTTCTTTATCCGTTCATCTGTCGATGGACATTTAGGTTGCTTCCATGTCCTGGCTATTGTAAATAGTGCTGCAATGAACACTGTGGTACATGTCTCTTTTTGAATTATGGTTTCCTCAGGGTAAATGCCCAGTAGTGGGATTGCTGGGTCATATGGTAGTTCTATTTTTAGAACAAACTCAGATTTAAACTACTATTCCTCAAACAGTGTTTTAACCTCCCTTCATCATCCCCATATAAGCATCTGATGGTGGACTTTTAGAAATACCAATAGGGAAGAAGTTTGAAGAAAAAATAGAACTTTCCTGACATCCCTCTGTTGTCACCCTTAAAGTGCCTGCCTACTTCTACAACAGAGGCAGGGCCTGTGTGGTATCCCCCATTGTACAGAGGTAGCTGCTGTGTTGTTCTAGGATTTATGGTCCATTTGGCTAGTTGCTTTCCAGGGTCCACCTACTAAAGTCTCAGAACCAGGAGCAGCAAGGATGTCAGCTTAACAGAATACCATGTAAGAGAGCTGGTGGCCTGTAACAACCTAACTGAGAAAAGAATTTGAAAAACAAGAGATACATGTATATGTATAGCTGAATCACTTTGTTGTACACCTGAAACTAACACAACGTTGTCAATCAACTGTACTCCAGTATAAAACAAAAAGTGAAAAAAAAAGAGAGTTGGTGGCCAGAGAACTGTGATTGAACACTCACTGCATTTTTCTCACTGGCTTGCAGCCCACTTTTTATCATGCTTGTTGCAGTTGTTAACGTCACCAAAGTGGGTCACAGAAATTAAATCCACACCTCAGCTGACCTGGGTAAAGCTAGGACAAAAGGAGAGCTGTTTGTTTTAATTTATTTTAAAGTGACTCAAACCCTGTTTACTGTCTCTGGTTATGTTGCTGAGAAACCTCATAATTCTGACTTGACTCCAAGTTACAAATGGAACATTTGGAAAGCTATGGAAAATTGTTCTTGGAACTCTAGCATCATTTGAGAAAATTTTTTCCATGTTAACTCTGCATATCTCTTATACATAAGGACAACTGCATAGATGTAACTTAAAACTATAATTTTGGTTGTTAATCCATGTGTCATAAAGGAGGAAACATTTTCTTCTTTTCCCCAAGTTCCTGCCTCAGATGATAAAAGAGACAATTCCACTAAATCAAAGAAAGCTTTCACCCTCATTTCCTCGATTCATTCTTTCTAGGGAAGAAAGTGACCAAAACTAATAAGCAGACCTGCCCTCTGTTAGGCAGCAATCATTGCCCACCTGTGGCCTCTTGTTCTCTCTGCCACTGCTGGTGCCCACCTCCCTTCCACGTTGTGAGCCCACTGGGGAAGGACCTGTCCCTGCAGCTAAAGGCCAGTGCTTGTCCAGCTGCTTCACCAGGACCACGTGGGTAGATGTAATTCAAGGCAATAGAAGGAACTCTTGGATCCTAGTCCAAGCTACACTCTCCGGTCTGGCCTTACCAGTAATCATGCTGTTATTTTAATAGGTTTCTTATTCCTACATCTATTTCTCAGTCTGCCCAGAACTTGAGAGAAGAGTGAATCACTCAAGCCCAGCAGTTTAATATAATGAAATCATAGAATAGTAGTATATTTACCCGTGGAAGTAATCTTGGAGATCATAATTCCTTCATGTTCTGTGAGGAAATGAAGACCTGGGGGCATTAAGCTCCGTGCCCAAAGTTACTTAGGTAGTCAGCGACCATGATGGGATGAAAACTCAGTTCTCTGGACTTTGGATTCAGTGATCGTTCCATTACTGTTATGTTATTCAGAGCCAGCCTTGGTCACGAACACTTGAAATATTTGTGTCTGTCTCCGTGCCATCCTCTTGGGGGTCTTCAACATCCAAAGATGGCCCTTTAGCAGCCAGGTCTTTTCTGACATTCCTCATCTCCAATGAACCTTTGTCACCACCTCGCTTGAGCCAATCGCTATAAGAGTCATGCACAGAATACTGTCAATAGCTGAAGTTTCTCTACCACCAAAATCTTGAATTTAAGAACTTTTATTTTCTTCTTATCCTCTTGCCCATCCTTCCTGCTTGCTCATGAATCAGTACCATTGCAGCTATGTTTTAACTACACTGAGACCTCCATCAATTGACTCACTAGTTTCTCCTCCTTGTTTTCACTTTCTCAATCTCAATATCAAGCTTAGATTCCAGGGCCCTTCATTTCCATCACTCTTCTTATTTATTCCCCTAATCCTGCTGACCCTTCATCCTTTCACTAGACCCTAACCAAACAACCTGGGATGAATCTAACTGTTCAACTTCCTCATTCCTGAACACGGGCAAATGAATATTGCTGAAGAAAATCACACAGCCAGGAAAATCTGTCGTGTTATAAATTCAAGGTCTCTAACTTCTCATGTGAAGGCACCATAGCCCAAGAATCTTACTCTGTTTCTCCAGTCATCTCATTCTCATATTCTCAAACCTTGTCCATGTTCCTCAGACCTCTGAGTCCCTTTCTCCCGCATCTCTCAACAGCAGTTGCCTCCTTGTTTAGATAAAATATAAATCACCTGGTGAGAGCTCCTCAACTTTGCATGATCAAACTCATTTTCTTCTCTTCCCATCACAAAGGAGGAGGCATGCCTCCTTCCCAAAGTCAATTCCTTCACCCATGCTAGGAGCCCCTCTCTCTCACCTCCTGAATACCCTACACAGGTGTTTCTCTCCCAATGTGCCAGAGCACACATGAGACTCTTGGACTCTTCACACACCTGTCAGACAAATGTATCTTTGCTATGACTAAGAACCCTCACAGTCATTGCAGAATCTGTCAGACAAAATATCAAGGGATACTGGTCCAGCAACCTGAAGTATTCTAGCACATATTTAAAGTGCACCATCCCACTCATATAAAGCCTATCCCTCTGTGATAGATTATTTCAATAAACACTTAAATATGCTGGAGACTCTATCATCTTCAAAACAAGAAAACGTATGAGCAGTGGACAGAAATGCTGCCTCCATTCTTCTTTATGCCTCTACTACCTTCTCTTCTCAAAAGGATGTCTGAACTTTCTCCTTCCATTTCCTCACCTCCCTTCACTCCTTAACTCTCATCTATTTGTCTCCCCACCTGCCTCTATAACCACCCCTTACTAAGCTCACCAGAGAAAGTTCCCTTTCTCTTCTCACCTTACTTGGTGTCTCAGCAGTATCCATCCCAGAAGACCATCCCTTCCATCCTAAAACATGAAGATGACGTTGTCCTCTCCTCATTTCCTTCAGAATCCCCAAGCCGTCTGTCTCTCAGTCTATTTCACTCCTTGATTCTGGTGGGTACTATGATTACCTCCTTAATATCCAGGCTCCTTTATTTTGATAACTGAACCAGTGTTGTCCAGATAGGCAAGCCTCAGGCTCACAACCAATGAGCAGTAGAGAACCTAACTTCACTCTCAACATTTGTGTGGGTTGTACATGGTTCAAATTAATCCCCATAATCCCATTCTCAAGTTTACCAAATTTTGGCTCAGAGTGACCCAACTCTAGCCAATGAAAGGAGAGCTTTCCCTAGGGACTTCAGAGGGGGAAGCCTCCTCCTTCTCTGAGAAAGTAGCAGACCCACTATCCTTTTTCAGTGTGGAAAAAGATGCATGTAGCCTTCAAAATTGTAGGCAGCCATCCTGAGACTGCAAAAGGACTCAGCCTTAGAAGGAAGCTAACACCACATGAGGCAGCACCCAGAACTGGGAGAAAAGTGAGAACTTGGTGACGCAATTAAACTGCTGAATCTAATTAAAGCCCACGTTGCCACTGGTTGTTCTTATGTCATAACCCTCTATTGTTCAAGCCAGTCTGGGTTGGTCTAATATTTGCAACCAAACTCATTTCTGACTCACTCACTGGCCTTTAATCTTTGGATTTCCTCTAGTATCTGGTTGTTTTTTCTCTTCCCAATTTTCATCCATCCCCATGGCGCCAGTAACCATTTATATGTTGACAATCAAAATTATATCTCTAGACCAAACCTCTCCTCTAAAGGCTAGCTATATATATTCAACTGCTGACTAAGTATCTCCCTCTGCATGGCTCATAGGTAGCTTATACTCATCAAGTCCAAAACTAATTATCTACTCCTCCCCCTACTCACCCAGGCACTCACATAAAACCCATTCCTCCTACAGGGTTCCCTGGCTTAATAAATGCACCAAGTCTGAAACTTTTGAGTCAGCTATATCTCTTCCCTCTACCTCATCCCTCATATGCAATCAATTTTCACATTCTGCCAGTTCTACTGAGTAATTCTAACCTATTTTTCTCCATCTTTACTTCCTCTAACTTAGTCTAAACCTCTGATATCTTTGCCTGAAATATGCAATGACCTCTCCTATCTGGTCTCCCACCTCTACACCTGCCACTCTCTAGTGTACCCACTTTGCAGGCTGAAGGAACTTTGTAAAATGGAAATTTATCATGATGTTCTCTGCTTAAACTTAGTGCCCAAAATCATTATAGTTAATATGATAATCTCACATAAGTTCTTCCCCAAAACAATAATAACTGTTATTGCTTTCTATTTCATTTATTTGGCTCATTTATCAAACTCCTAAGTTCTTTGCAATATTTCATTTACTCTTCCCAAGAACACTGTGGAGAAGCTTATATGTTGCCATTCATTTACAAGAGAGGAAACTGAGGTTCAGAGAGGGGATTAAATAGCTTTCCCAAGGTTACCCAGCTGGAAATAGAGTTGGAATTTGCTCAGTTCCAGTGGTTGAATACTTAACTGGTACTTAGTATGACTACAAGCCTCTGTATGACTTAGTCCCTCCTCACCATTCTAGCTTCATCTCAGGAAACTCTTCACAGCTTAATAATCCAGTCACAACAGTCTCTTCCTGTCTCTCAAATATGTGGCCCTTCCTCACCAGTTCCCTATCTCTGGAATATTCTCTCCCTTCTCTGAAACAGGTCAGGTATCAGAACTTGCTGATGCGGTGTCTCATAGATATCATCAAAGACCCAGGTTCTTTATGCTCTCTGCTGTGACATCCACAGCCTCTGTTTCGTCCTTCTGGGCCATGAACTAGCACATACAGTATTTAGGCAAGCAGTAGAAAAGGCTGTTAGGTTCACTTATGGGATTTCCTAGGTCTGATTTTTCTCACAATGATTTGGGCCATTTGTCCTTGGGATAGTTTGACACTTTGGGGCCAGTGGATATAGTTTAAATTGCAGGAGTATATTTTTGATAGACCAGTATAGTACAACATTAGAGGCTGAAGCTGACAGAATTGGACCCCGGCTTGCTGCAAAGGCTTGTGTGGACCTGAGAGCCAGTTCAGTGTTTGACAGCAGGTGGAATTTGCAGATAGCCTCCATGGTCATTATCCATCCACGCACCCTTCTCTTGGAAATCAAGCTGAGCACTTCCATAGACTTATCCCTCAGGCTTTCAAAATTAGAGAAATCTGTAATTACCCACCACTTTCTGGACCAGACCCTCGATTACTATTCAAACTCAGCGTGAAGGATTTTCTTGAAGAATCAGAGAAAGAAGACCTAAATATCACTGTTAAGAAACAGAAAATTGATACTATTCTCATTCAAGAAACCAGGAGCAAATACTGCTACCATGTATAGTTGAGAAAAGAACAAGTTGATTTAAAATTTGTAAGACACAGGCTATATGAAGAATGCAGCAATCCTTATCTTTTTTATATTACTTTTTAAAAAATGATGTTTGAAATGAAAAGGAATGAATATTCAGCATCAAATCATGCATATTACTGGTATTATCTAAATTCTTCTACTAGGTGTTTATTTTTCCTAAAATATTGATCTATTTTAACCTATTTAAAATACCTTCAATGAGGAAAATGCCATAGAATAAATTTGTATTATACGATTTTTTTTTAAAGTTCTATAAACTTTCGTAGGTATAAGATATGGCAACATGCTTCCTCTTTCACAACTGGCTGAAGAGAGAGTAACTGTTTTTACCCAACTATGGAACAACATTTCTTCCCCCTCAAAACTGAGGCCAACTTAGACCATGGGCTCTCTACTGCTGAACAAGTAATTGGCACTAGAAGTATGTCATCTGTGACAAGGGGTATGGGATTACTAATGTGGCTTAGACCAATTAGTATGTATCCTGGAAGCAGAGGCCAATTTCCCAAACTGTATTGCTGTGACACGGTGACCAAGGGGATGGAGTAGACATTGTTGCATCAGCTGTAATGTTCTCAATGTCAACCCTAAACCAGCTAAGTACCATTAATATTTCAAGTCTCAGTTTTAAACTGAGACTAAAAATTAATTCATTCAATGCATATTTTTTGGATGCTAGACATTAAACTAGGCACTAGGTTTACAATGGTGAGCAGAATAGACAGTATCCCTGTCTTGTGGAGCTTATAGTTTAAGGGGAAGGATAGAAGAAACTGAACCCAAGCAAACATGTAACGATAATGCGTGGTGGGTGCTCTAAGGGAGAACAATTAGTATAAGAGTAGTGGTCAAAATTATGATATGGTGTCAGCTACCAAATGTAAAATAGATAGCTAGTGGGAAGCAGCCGCATAGCACAGGGAGATCAGCTCGGTGCTTTGTGACCACCTAGAGGGGTGGGATAGGGAGGGTGGGAGCGAGGGAGACGCAAGAGGGAAGAGATATGGGGATATATGTATATGTATAACTGATTCACTTTGTTGTAAAACAGAAACTAACACACGATAGTAAAGCAAGTATACTCCAATAAAGATGTTAAAAAAAAAAAAGATATGGTGTTAGAAGTGGCCGTCTTGAAGAAATGCAGATCAGCTCAGACCAGAAAGATGAGTAGAAAATAGCCAGGCAATAGGAGAAAGAAACAGCAAGTAGAAACAAGTAAGGAAAGAAAAAAGAAAACCCCAACCCAAGGTACCTGACAAGCAATCTAGTCTCCTTTCACTTCAATCATTTGCTTCTTTATTTTTCCTTTCCAAATGATGTGAACATCTGTGGAGACTTGTAACATAAAATGTTTAAGCCTATATATTATCAGTATAAAGGCATCACTTCCAGCAGGTGGAAGGGGGAAGTGGGGAGGGAAGATCAAGGATGGTAAGGGTAGTTAATGTCTCATTTATACAGAGAGACTTGAAATACTGGCTAAATCGATGGGACTAGAAATAAAAGTATGAATATGTTATCTTTCAAATTTTTAAGATAGACATCAGGTTTAATATTAAGTGAGCAAAGCTTTGGCTTTCTGTGCCTTCAAAGTCCCAGTGAAGAAAAAAATATAGAAGTGCTAAGCTGAAGAAAATCGTAACAAGATAGCAGGGAAACAAAGAGGGAGGGCAAGACCCTGTCCCTGGAATTCAGGCCATGGTTAACCATATAAAAATTTCAGTTGTTCCTAAGAAAATATCATATAAACTCTATTAGTAGAAGTTTCTCTGCTTTCTGTAAAGTGAAAGTAAATAAGTGAACAGAGTGTCCTTTTCAATGATTCCATCTTTTTAAAGCAATAAATGCTAAATCCCAAGCCAGATACGAAACAACTAACCTGTGCTCCTTCTACTACTGTTGTGTTGCATCATGACACTAGTTTGTCACCCATCTCTAAAGTAGAAGAAACCAGAGGTATTTCCTATAAAGACTTCAGAAGTGTTTGAATATTTTGTTAGCTTCATCTGACAATTTGAAATTATATACTGCAGTCTACAGTATTTTGCAAAATATGTTTAAAATGATGTATTTTAAGTAACGGTAGAAATTCACTACTGTTAAGTAACAGGCAGAAATTCACTGAATCAATGAAACCTGATCATTTAAAGACTGGTGTTGTTTTGGAGGAAACTTGAGAAGTTCTTCAAGGTTGGCAATTGCTTTTGCTCCTCACCTACCTGGCAACAAAATTCAGGAAGTACAAGATGAATCACACATTTGGCAAAAGCTGTGAGATAAATCAAGTCCTGGGTGAGAAAATTTAGAAGTACCATCCATGGAAAAATCTGAGAAAAACAAGGCCTTCCAGCAGGAAGGCTCAGCTCTCTAAAGCTCTGCAGTCTCCCTGGTATGATCTCGGTTTCAAGTCTCTGCCATTTTTAATTTAAAGTGTGCATACTGCCATTGCTTTCACGATTATCAGCAAACAGAGTCAAAGGACTGTTAGGTTTCTAACCCGAGGGGGGGAAATGGGCAAAATATATTTTAAACAGTTAATATTACCAGATATTTCACACATCCAAATATCCAGGTAGCAATTCAGCAGGACTGGTCTAAGTTTCATGTACATGGAATTTATCCAACTTGGAAAAAGCTCAGATTTAGGCTCTGACAACCTAGGTTCCAACCCCAGCTCTGGAAAATTTCCAGCTTTTAATCATAGAAATAAAATTAATGTATATTGCACAGGGTTGATTTGAGGATCATTTGAGATAATGTGAACATTTTGTAAACCATGGCACACTGTGCACTGTGTCCTCCATCCCTACTTACCTGTTTCTAGGACATATCCTTTCCACCTCCACTAGGTTTTTGTTCCATATAGAATTCCCAACACACACAAAGGAGAATGCCATGTAAAGATGGAGACAGAGATTGGAGTGATGTGTCTTACGAGCCAAGGAAGACTGATTGCTGGCAACAACCAGAAGCTGGGAGAGAGGCATGAAACAGATTTTTCTGTCCGATCCTCTAAAAGAAACTACAACTGCAGACTGCAGGCACCTTGATTTTAGACTTCTGGCCTCCAAAATGTGAGAGACCAGACCTCACACATGGTTGTTTTAAGCTAGTAAGTTTGTGATTACTTGTTAAAGCAGCCCTAGGAAACTAATATAGTTTTTCATCTAAAACGTAAATATTCAAATTCCTTAACACTCAGCAACCCCATTTCTAGGAATATGCCCAAAGAAATTTTGCACGTGAACACCTTATTCATAAAATGATGCATTTTGTTCACAATATGGTGCAACATGTTCCACCATTGATTAGACAATGTGACACAGTCTCAAAGGGAAATATTTATACAGCAATGAAAATGAATGAATTATGGCTACATGCAACAACACGGAGAAACCTTGGTAATCTAATGTTGAGTAAAAGAAAGTAAGTCTCAGAAGCCTGCATATGGTACAATTTTATTTTTATAGGACACAAATGCTAGCAAGATTAAGCGAAATATCAACTATACGTGTATCTGTGATTAAGCAGTTTCTTTAAAAAAAAACTAAATATGTGCTTACCATCTGATTTGGAAATTTCACTTTTAGGCAATTATCCCAGATAAATGAAAAGTTAGGCTTACACCAAACCTGTACATTAATGTTCACTGCAACTTTATTTGTAATAGCCAAAACCCAGAAATAAACTGTATGCCTCCAATAGGTAAATCATTAAACAAACTGTGGCACATCTATACCACAGAATACTACTTACCAATTAAAAAAACCTATTGATAAACATAACAACTTATATGGATTGCAAGAGAATTATGCTGTGTGAAAAAAGCCAATCTCAAAAGTTTGCATTTTATATTCCATTAATATAGCATTCTTGAAATAACAAGAGAACAGATTAGTGGTTACCAGGGGTTAAAAAGGAGTAAGGGGGCAAGGAAGATGACTTTGGCCATGAAAGATGGCCTGAGGGATCCTCGTGATGAAACCGTTCTGTCAGCAGTGGCCACACAAATCTAAACATGATAAAATTGAATAGAACAAAACATACACACACATTAACAAGTGCATGTAAAACTAGTGAGATTTGAATAAAGTTGATAGACGGTATTAATGTTTTTTAAAAAACCAGTTGAATTCCCTCTTTATTTCAGAGTTTTCATTCATTCATTGATTCATTTGTTCATTCAACAGCTATTTGCTGAGTATAGTGTATGCCAGCCACTATGTGGTCAAACTAATTCATCAAAGTTGTGAGATATGTTACAATGGAAAAATGTCCAATGCCTTCAAAATGTAAAACAGGGAGACCTCTTTCTGTCTTTTGTGTCAGTGAAGTCTTTCCTGATAGAGAAAGCATTGCTTAAGCTAAAACTTAATGGATGAGTAAGCAGAAGCTAGGTAAATAGCTAGGATACAGCTTGGGGGGAGAAACTGTTTCAGGAGGAGAAAATGTATGTGTTCTCTCAAGTATTGCCTTGAGCTGGGAAGCAACATGGCTTAGAAGAACTGAAAGATGTTCAAGACAGGAGCACAGAGAGTGACGGGGAGAGAGGTGCAAGATGCAGATGAGGAGGTATTCAAGAGCTAGATCACCCCATCAGAGTCTTGTAGTCAAGTGCGTGAGTGGGGTGGCTGGGGAGAGTGAACAAGGTCACTGGAGATGAGGGTACCAAGGAACGAAGACATCAAAGAGTTGTATGGGCATCCATATGAACAATGATGATTGCAGACACCCAGTCAAAGAGGGGATGGGTTCCAGAGTCTTCAGCAGATGATTAAAAGTTTCAATCATGGTACCAAGGAGTGGCTGGAGAAATTTTATTTCCCACCCCATAATCTCCATCAAACCTTCCAGGGTCACCCAAATAGTAGTAGTAGTCATGGTAGCAAAAATATCAATATGGGCAAGAGATCATTTGTTCTGTGGTGGGGCGGGAAGTTAGGTGTCAATTGCTAGATCAGGTTGATGCCTGGGAAAGGGACCCTTTTTTTTTTTGCATTACGCGGGTCTCTCCCGTTGCGGAGCACAGCCTCCAGACGCGCAGGCTCAGTGGCCATGGCTCACGGGCCTATCCGCTCTGCGGCATGTGGGATCCTCCCAGACGGGGGCACGAACCCCCGTCCCCTGCATCGGCAGGCGGACTCAACCACTGCGCCACCAGGGAAGCCCAGGGACCCTTTTTAAAAAAATGTTTATTGGAGTATAGTTGATTTACAATGTTGTGTTAGTTTCAGGTGTACAGCAAAGTGAATCAGTTATACATGTACATATATCCACTCTTTTTTAGATTCTTTTCCCACATAGGCCATTAAAGAGTATTGAGTAGAGTTCCCTGTGCTATACACCAGGCTCTTATTATTAGTTACCTATTTTATTTATAGTAGTGTGTTTATATCAATCCCACTCTCCCAATTTATCCCCACCCTTATCCCCTGGTAACCATAAGTTTGTTTTCTGTTGATACATCTGTGATCTACTTCTGTTTTGTAAATAAGTTCATCTGTACCCTTTTTTTAAGATTCCACATATAAGCAATATCATATATTTGTCTTTCTGTGTCTGACTTACTTCACTCATTATGACCATCTCTGGGTCCATCCATGTTGTTGCAAATGGCATTACTTTGTTCTTTTTATGGCCGAGTAATATTCCATTGTATATATGTACCACATCTTCTTTGTCCATTCCTCTGTTGATGGACATTTAGGTTGCTTCCATGTCCTGGCTATTGTAAATAGTGCTCTTCTGTATCCATTCATCGGTTGATGGGCACATGGGTTGCTTCCACGTCTTGGCAATTGCAAATAGTGCTCCAGTGAACATCGGGGTGCATGTATCTTTTTGAATCATGGTTTTCTCTGAGTATATGCCCAAGAGTGGGATTGCTGAGTCATATGGTAGTTCTATTTTTAGTTTTTTTAAGGAACCTCCATACTGTTCTCTATAGTGGCTGCACCAATTTACATTCCCACCAACAGTGTAGGAGGATTCAAAAGTGACCCTTTTGATAGGACTCTACTGTCTTCAGCTTCTCCCTCTCTACTGGATTCTTTCAGTTTGCAGATAAGTTCAAATCTTCCTCATTGTAATATTCTCCCTTAACCCTGCACTCACTCTGGCAACTGCTCACAGCTAAACTTGCTGAAATGCTGATGGCTGTGGACAACGGTGTCAGATTTGTCCTTGGGGACAGGAGAAGAAACTTGGCTGCAAAGGTCACCTCTGTCACTGTTATTCAACTCCCACTCCTATACCAGGCTATGGGGGTCCACTGAAATGGTAGAAGATTCTTTATCTTTTAGCCTGGCTTATGAAGAGAGAGAAAAAAAAAGCTGGGAAAGACAGAAGGCCACTTCTTGTCGTTAAAAAGCCGAGGAAAACTTTCTGAAGGTGTGAAGTTGGACAGCCTTATCTATCTAGTTACAAAAGGTAGCCACGGGAGGTCACTACCTCTTATCCAAGTGAGGTGAGATAGACCACTTCTGCTTATCCACCTGATGGGAGATAGAGCAATGTAGAAAAAACATTAAAGGCCAAGCAGAACACAAGTAAGGCTAGAGTCACCTGACGACAGACCTGAACCTTCTGCAAAGGACGTTGATGGCTGAGGGCCACTTCTCTCACAGCACAGCCTTCAGGGGAAAATAGCACCTGCCAAGATTTCTTGGTGTCCTTAACAGGAACCCAAGTGCTTGAGCATTTTAACATTAGAAGAAGAAAAATTCAACAGAGCTGTGTTTTGGATGCAAAGCCCCCAAAGATAGCAAAACAATAAAAGAGAAGAAAGGGCACCAAAACTGCAGTTCTATAGAGGATGTAGCATTCCTTGTGGCTGACAGTGGAGGGAAAAAAAGCAAGCAAACAATGAGAAGCTGAAAAGTCAGACTCCAATAAGGTCCAAGAGAAGAGACTCGTTATAGACGGTGACTCTGGAGTGAGGTCAGAGCCACAGGGCTCCTCCCGCATTCAGACACAGCCACACCCTGCTTAATGTTGGGATGGAAGTCTGCAGAAAACACACAGAAAGTCAGATTTTCAATGTCCAATCTTCTGCCCATAGACTGTTCATTTCTAGAACTTTCTCCCCCCAGAACCCTCTGATGGCATTCAGAAGGAAATTATGAATAATTAAAAAGGAAACCAAATGAGTGGGGATTCAGATAGCACAGAAAGGAAAGGAGAAGAGAAGGGGGGAAAAAACAGGAGAAAAAAAAAAAAAGCAAACCTGTGTTCTCTAATAAGGCTATCATCAAATAGTTCCCTGGGAGGAGAGGGGTTGCCAGGATTAGGAGACAGTCACTGTGACATTTAAAACGCATATGACTAAGTGACTAGAATTAACTAGCAGACTAATCTCCTAAGTGTTTAATATCTTCCAATGAAAATTGTTACCTGGGCTTCCCTGGTGTCGCAGTGGTTGCGCGTCCGCCTGCCGATGCAGGGGAACCGGGTTCGCGCCCCGGTTTGGGAGGATCCCACATGCCGCGGAGCAGCTGGGCCCGTGAGCCATGGCCGCTGAGCCTGCGCGTCCTGAGCCTGTGCTCCGCAACGGGAGAGGCCACAACAGTGTGAGGCCCGCGTACCACAAAAAAAAAAAAAAAAAGAAAGAAAGAAAATTGTTACCTGGAAAAACAATTTTAAGCAACTATCATTTGCTTCTTTTTAACTTCAGAATAATAAAGTATAAATTTAATCCAAGTATGTTACGTGTAATATTAATCTATAAGAACATGAAAAATAAGGCAAACTCTACTTAATATGAAAACCTGAGGCTGCCTTCTATTTGAAACATGCATGATTAATACTTTGATTTGCATATTTCACGAATTCACTTATGGTGTGTCAGTTACACACCTCTCTAAATGAAACTTTATGTGTAACACTCTGCACTTAACAGACTGATGTCTTCATAGTAGCCAGGGAAATTTCAGATTTCCATTTTATGAAGTGAGAGACCAAATTATTTTTCCTGTTTTTTAAAAAATTACGAGTATATATATCAACTGGAGTGTATAAAAGCTTTAATGTTTTATTTGTTTATGATAGAAAGCATTACTCATCTCTTTTCAATGACCAAGGATTTATCCTTTGGTTCATAGTGATATATGAATGGAAGTTTGTAACAGCTGATTGCAGGAAATCAATAAGATCAGCATATGCTGTAATAATGTATTTAACATCATCCACCCATGCGGACTCTGCCTCCTCAGGGGATAGCAATATGACCTTTTCTTCCACCTCTGTGATAAAACTGTTGGTAAACCCATTTGGTACCTATTTGTACCCTCATATTATTAAACTCTGTAAAGCCTTGGGTCCCTTGATCACTCCTTCTTATGTATCCCTACTGTCCTCCCAGACACTACATCTTTCTGGTTCCCCGTCTACTGCTGTAGTTCCTTTTTCTAAATCTGCTCTGTGGGCTTATTCCCTGCCCACCCCCCATCCCCCCACCCCAACTGAGTTCAACCTTCAAATATTTTTCAAGGTTCCGTCCTCAGTTCAATTCAACAAGGGTTTCTGAGGACCAGGTAATGTACTATGCATAATGATCAATGGTGTACGTGCAAAGATGACTAAGACTGCAAATCATGAGAGAGGCATATAAACAAACAAGTATAATCTAATCTATACTTAAGTGCTACAATAAAGATGTGTACAAGTGACTCACCCACAGGGCCTCAGAGGAGAGACTAGTGAACCTTGTCATCTTCACTCTTTCCCTGCTCTTCTGGGTGTCTTAGTTGGACCCTTTCATTATATGAGAGAGAGGTTCACACAAGCAGATTCAAACAGGGACGAGTTATTATGATTACACACATGGGGCAGTAAAGGACAAAGGTTTCTGAATGGAAAGAAACAACAGGGTGTGCTCTGTTTTCCTCTGCCACATCACTCATGCTACATTATGATTTCTGCTTCCTCACAAGATAACAGTTTGCACACAGACCATCATTTTTCTTTCTCTATCTTGTAGCATTTTCTCAATGTCAGCAACCACTACCAACTGCCACATTTCCTCCATGTTTGTCAACACCAGCTCCTGAAGGAAAGAATCCTGATTGGTCCAGCTAATCTTTTTGCACTAGGCTTTCTCAGCCTCAGAATGGACCCCACTCCCAATCCAACCCACTGTGGCTGGGAGTGGAACATGATAAATCAGATGTTGATAACCCCCTGTTTACAAATCCACAGAGGCTTAGAAAGAACTCTGTTCTCTTCACCATAACCTACAAGGCCCCACATGATCTGGCCTTGCCTGCCTCTCTAACTTCATTTCAGGATGAAGTTCGTAAACCACATCAGGGGTTTTTTCCTGCCTAAGCGCTACTGTATATGCTCTTCCTGCTGCTCATTCATGACTAGAATGGGAGGCTCCAAGAGACAGAGACCTGTGTGTCCTATTCACCGTATAATCACTCATGCTTGGCACAATGTCAAAGACAATGGGGACTCAGAAAGTGTTTCTCAAGTGAATGTTGAACTAATGGTAGACACACAGCTGCCTAAGGCAGGGAGCATGGGTGGAAAAGATACTTACTGATATCTAGCTCATTGGCTGAGAGCATCTCCTCCCATG
Source organism: Physeter macrocephalus (assembly GCF_002837175.3). Classification (NCBI taxonomy): domain Eukaryota; kingdom Metazoa; phylum Chordata; class Mammalia; order Artiodactyla; family Physeteridae; genus Physeter; species Physeter macrocephalus. Next base: position 140,731,086 of record NC_041224.1, read on the forward strand.
TTCTCTACTGCTGTTTTCCACTGACTATCTATTATCAAAGTTCTATTCCCGATTTCTGATCTGCATTTCCATTCCTCTGAATATCTTCAACTAGACATTCCTCATTGATGTCAGGCTTACACTGGTCTCACAACCCTGCACCCCCTTCCATGTTCCTTCATTCTTATGTTTTCCCCACTTAACTGCTCACCGAAATCAGAAACCTCATAGTCATCCGTTGTACCTGCCCATTATTTACCCCTTAAATCAATTCTCTTATGAAATTATTTTTACTTTCCTTTTTTAAATAGCTTTCAAATTCACTCTCCCCTCCCTGGTCTCATAGCTGATCCCTTCCTCCCCCTCTTGCGCATTTCCCACTCTTTTCTCCTGCCCTTGCTCATTGTTCCCCTGTGATATTGAATGCCTTATTCTTTGAAAACTCCTATATTTATGTGCATCCTGTTTCCTCCACTTGGAATGCCTTTCCCAGCTACCCCTGGTAGCCTTAAACTCCCAGGAGAACCAGTCAACCTTTAAACACTAAATGGACAAACCCTCTCTTCCGGAAAGAATGATGAAGGAAGTTGAAGAGGAAAAAAAGTTCCTGCTATGTTTAAAGTCCTTAGGAAAAAGTAAAAGAACTTGGAAGACATGAAGTCCAAATGTCTGAGCGTTTTGCCCACAGGACACTCCTAAAAGCAAGGGGAAGATTACCAAGACAATACTAAACACTGCCACACAGAACCTAGTAGATGAAACTGGGATGACTAAAATGGCAAGAAAAGCTAGCAACTACTACGTTCCTGTGTTAAATGCTCCAAATTAGCATTTGTCATCGGGATCAGAGGTGCTCACGACATGAGCCTTTAGGTCTGAAAGATGTTGCACCTTCTTCACTGTCACCAAGTCTTTGGTGGCTAGTCTGTTACGCTCAACTCATACCTGAAGTAAGTAGGTGAACTGGTCCTCAGCATAGTTGTGACAAAATCAATAATCTCTTATTGCACCATTATTCACTAATTCTGACACCGTCTGCATAAAGGATCTTATCTATACCTCTATAGTTGGAAAACATTTCAAAGAGGCAGACAACTTATTATGGCCTTTAAATTAATTCTGCGTGGGGTGGGGTGAAGAAAGAAACCACCCATTTAAATTTTTTGAGGAGGACATACTGTTAACAGGGAAAACCAGACCATTTTAGATCATATTAAAAGAATGAACCAAAGAGTCTACCAGTGACATAGATGTCATCTCTTCTGTGAACCTTTTCATTACGCTCTACATCAGGATAGAATTCATGCTCCTATGACCTTCTCCTGCATATTTATATTATCACACATATCTCACGCCACTGTGGTTATTAGTTTATGTATCTGTCTCCCCTACAGGATTGTAACCTATTTAAGGACAGAGACACTTTGCACCATTTGTCCTCTCTGTGTCTGCTCAGGCTTGACCCTAAAGTTACCTGATGAACTGACTATACTAAACTTAACTAAAAAAGGACTCTCTGTGTCCTCCCAGAGATGTTACTGGCACAGGAACACTCTAAGCCAAAGTAAAGAATATGCATGTATTTTATTGACTACAACTCTGATGCCTAAGTAGGAGCAATGTCCAAAACAAAGCCAAGTTTCCTAACAGGACTTTAAATCAAGTGTTCTCTGTTTTTGAGAATCTATCCCAACCTCTTGCTCCTTCTGTCCGACTCTTGATGATTGCTTAATGCTCTGCAGCTGTTTTCACTTCCAAGCTTTTACGTTTTTCTTTCACTGACCAAAAGGCACTGAACAGCTTATAAGGAAATAGTATTTTGAATGGAATTACTTCTCCTATTTCCCTCCCAATTTTGCTCCCCTGCCACCATCTGCCACAAACATAATCTAGCCTCTCTCACACGGTCCATCCAATAGCTACCTGTGAATTCCATCACCTTCAATTCCTGTGCAGAATTCCTCACTTATGCACCAGCTCAGCACATCCATCTATCCCAAGGCTTGTTGGTGATGTAGTTTCTACTCCGCTTTCCTTCATACATGCTGCACTTCATCGGACAATCCATAAACTCAAATTGTCTATGAAAATGCCGCTGAGGAAGCACAGTCCATAAGTCTTTACATGGAAAAACTACTAGAGGAGATGGCCTAAGGATGACTTGGGTCAAGTCCCAATAGCCCAATAGAAAGCATTTCTTTTGCAAGATAGATTGTCTAACTATCCCGTTAAAATGATGTTCTCTTTGCATATTCTTTGCCTGGGATGTTTAGCCAAGTGCCAAAGCCTAAAGAAAAGAGCAGAGGGCTAGAAGTCCTGAATCCAGGGTTCTAGACTCAGCTTGAAACTAGCTCTGTGATCCTGGCCAAGTTACCTACTTCTTTCAATTGTCATTGTTGAATTCACCAGGCAAGCACTTGGGCTAAGGGAAAAAAAGCACTGAACCTGTGATAAAGGTGCTTTTAATAGTGTCAAGAACTGTGAAGGGCTTACTTAAAATATAACAAGTTAGTCTGCCATAATTTTGTGGATGCTGGTAAAAAAAAAAAAAAAAAAAAAACCATGAGATTCCTGGATCAGAGACCAAGGACTTTATTATCATGACTTAGCAAGCAGCATGAGCATCTGCACATTTGCATCAGTTGTCCTTGCTCCCAGGTTGCACAGGTATGACGCAGATGGGCCCAGAAGGAAACCTGTGTACCATTGATTGGATTTCAGGACAGGGGTCCTGAGTTTATGGATCCTGGGAGTAATGCAGTATTCTAAAGAACAGTTTCTGCCAGAAGGTGAAACTTTGCTTGTTGTGGTACCACGTCATCATGGACTAAAGTTTTGTATATTTTTCTGGTATGTCTCTGACAGATCTGAATACAAATCACTGGTATCTTTTTTAAAATTTTATTGAAGTATAGTTGATTTACAATGTGTTAATTTCTGCTGTACAGCAAAGTGATTCAGTTATACATATATATATTCTTTTTCATATTCTTTTCCATTATGGTTTATCACAGGATATTGAATATAGTTCCTGTGCTATACAGTAGGACCTTGTTGTTTATCCATCCTAAATCATTGATATTTTATTTAATGATTTCATATGTGCTTTACAAATATAATAAGAGATCTAATTCTAGAGAAATGAGACAAGTATTTTATATTAAATGAAAGACATAGATAGGAAATAAGAAAAAGTAGAAGTTGCGATATATTTCAGGTTGATGTTTAAAGATTATTTATTGTTCCCTGTCTGAAAATTGCAATATATAATCCATGTGCTTTTCCATTTCACTATTCAAATCCTGTCTTCTAATAATGAGCCAAGCAATTCCTTTCATGCCCTCTACTGGATATTGGAAGTTAAACATCGATAACACTGGAAGGTAACCCAAATAATAACACACATGATCATCAAAACCTTCTTTTATAGCATTTTAAAATTAAAATTCAACTACATTGGTTCATGAATGTCAGAATTCCTTTTTCTGTGCCTAAAATGCAAATTTCAGCATCAGCTTTTCCTACTGCATAAAAATTATTGGTTGAGGGGAAGGGAGTGAATAGATGTAAGGTTTGAGGCATCTCTAGAGTGACTGTACCATTGTGATATTTAGGAAGCCTCTATTTTATGGCTGTCCTGGTTCAACAGTAATATCTACTGACAGTTGAAGCTTGTATTAGAAGGGCAGCATGGTAGAACAAGCCCATGACTGAAGAACTTCTCCATATTAGTTGCTCCATCGCACAATTAGAATCCATCAGAAGGAGGGCACAGCAGTACTTTACTTGATCATCTGGTCGCCTATGACCATCCCTACAGAATACCTTGGGGGTGTCTGGGAAGATATCCCCCAACCTCAATTCAGCTCATCCACTCTCTCCCAAGAGCTGAATTTTACTCAACAGAGCCATACTAGTTATTAAATATTGAAGTATTCCATAACAGTTGGTACACAGACACTGTCCTTGGCTACCACATGCCACTCACCATATTTTGACCTCTGGGCCCTACCCTGGGACTCCTTGGAGTTCCCCAAAATCAAGTAATTGAAAGGTCTAGACCTTGTCTACACACTCCAGGAAATTGCATGATCCAGTCCACCCAGCCATCTGGAGCCTTCAGGCCCTATGCAGACCCACTTGGGTGCAGTCCTGTCTGACTTAACTATGACCTCCAACATCACTCCCATAATGATATTGCACAACTACAATTCAGCAGGGTCAAGGAAGAAAGCAGGGCTATCCTTTTCTCTCTACGTAGCGAAAATAGGTAAGATTTAGGGAGCACTTATATGCCAGGCACACTATGCATTATTTCATTCACTCTTTACAACAGCCTTATTTTACAGATGAGTAAACCAGAAACATCTACAGATGGTTCCTGACTTACGATGATTGGACATGATATTTTGACTTCATGATGATGTGAAAGCGATACCCATTCAGTAGAAACCATACTTTGAATTTTGAATTTCCCAGGCTAGCGATGGTCAGTATGATCCTCTTTCTTGATGCTAGGTAGCAGCAGTCCTGAGCCTCAGCTCCCAGTCAGCCACACAATCATGAGGGTAAACAACCCATACACTTACAACCATTCTGCACCCACACAGCCATTCTGTTTTTCACTTTCAGCACGGTATTCAATAAATTACATGAGGTATTCAACACTTCATTATAAAATAGACTTTGTATTAGATGAATTTGCCCAACTGTAGGCTAATGTAAGTGTTCTGAGCACATTCAAGTTAGGCTAGGAGTAATAAATGCACTCTTGACTTATGATATTTTCAACTTACGATAGGTTTATCAGTACATAACCCCACTGTAAGTCTAGGAAGATCTGTGGTAACTTCCACAAGATCCCTCAGATGGTGCATGGGAGAGCTAGACTATGAAGCATATCTGACCAATACCAAAGCGAGATAACTAGTGAAATTCACCCAAAGCTGCAAACCCAAGGACAGTCAAAAGAATATGCAACTGGCTCTGCAAGTACTTCCAGCAGAGGAGCTTCAGAAATGGTTTACACAGTGGCAGGATCACTAGGAAGAGCATGGAGCCACCCAACAGGGAGAACACATCGAGATGGAGACAGTCTCTTACCTTTGTTTTCATATAGTCTCGGTCACTTTCAGTCGCACCCCCTACTCCAAGGGGGGCAAGGGAGCTAAACTTTGGATTACCTGTGGTGCACCTCCACAGGTAAGCGGGAAGGGCCCCAGACTACTCCTCCATTTGTTTCCTAATATTGAGTGTTAAAGGAACTTAAAAAAAAAAAAAGCACAGTCATGACTCTCATACAAATACAAAACAGATAGGTCAAAGCTTTCATTTGACTCATTAGTTAAATGAGGGAACTGGTAAAATGAGGCCTCAACAGGGAATCCCATTAAATAGATAGAGTACAATTGCTTGGTAGTTGAGAGAGTACAGCTTCAATAACAACCAGTTCCAAGGAGAAGCCAAAAGGTAGAGACGTTTGTAAGTCAGGAATATTGAAAAGAATTTGCAGATGGAAACAAAAACAAACAAAAAAAAACAACTGGTGCTTTTTGCTGGGAGAGGGAAAGAAAGTCAATCAACTCTCTACTGGACAGAATTTATCTGTATGTTTATTGACATATTTGCATTGCTCTCAGTTTTCAGCAAGTTAACTTTAATCTCTGCAGAATTATAAAACAGCCTAGTCAAAGACAAAGGTGCATATATTTCTATAGGCAAATAATCCCCAGTGGTTTTAGCATTCCCTTGAAAAGATATTAATCTTGTGTGCTTATTCCAATGTCTCCAGTGTTTCCTTATGTGGATCAAGTGGAGTAAAAATGAATAGGATTGATCCATGAGTACTTTCCTTCCCTTATGAGGTGCCATTGGGCTTGGATTGGAGAATCAGCAAGAAAGATTAGGAAAATTAGCTATTTACTCTTCAGCATCAGAACCAGCAGAGTATTTCAGAGATGAATTATAAAAGCAAAGACATTTTCACATTCATTCATTCAAGCAACTAATTCTTGTTGATACCTACTTTATGTCCCGCGCTAGGGAAGCTGTGGGTCCAAGTGAGGTTCCAGGGAACTAATCCCTGGAAGTTACAGTCACAGTTACTCCTGTAACTGAAAATATTTAACCCCGAGTAAGGTGAGCTGCAAGTCTAAAAACACGGTGTGGAAAATCCTGTTCACCTGCTCACCACTTAGGCAGACTGTCTGACCCTTACTCACCCATTTTTTTTCATGTCTCTACAACTTGTCTGTGAATTTTTCACCATACTCTCCCTTCATCCACTCTCATCATCCCCAACCCTAGTGCCAGAACATTCTTGGTCATGTTAAAGGTCTATTAGAATACCCCCAGTAAAATAGTGGGTCTTAAAACTGACATCACAGTGAATCTGGGGTAAAATTTTCTTTGATATCAAAATCGAATCCCTCTCCAAGTCAAGGGCCTTATTTCCAGGCCTTTAATATTCATCCGTCTTATCTAAGATATTATTTACACTTGATTTAAAGTTTTCAAAACTTCAAAGCAAATTAGATCTTTACTGACGTAAACACAAACTAAGAATGGGCGGGAGTGCCATCAGTGGGCTGAAAGAAAGATGACACATATCTACCAGAAGGTGGCAGTGTTGACTCTCCTAACATCTCAGATCAGAAAGGCTCTTGAATGGAAGGACAGAAGCTCGGTGGGGCTATTTCTTGACTCACTTTACATTTAATTCATAGGCATCCTTTACAGAACAGAATGCGACTTAGCCCTACTTCAAAGTTCACCATCACCATAATATTCAAAATATACACAGAGGCAAAACGCAATAAGGATATTTTTTTAAATTAATTAATTTATTTATTATTTTTGTCTGCGTTCGGTCTTCGCTGCTGCGCGTGGGCTTTCTCTAGTTGCAGCGAGCGGGGGCTACTCCTCATTGCGGTGCGCAGGCTTCTTTTTGCGGTTGCTTTTCTTGTTGTGGAGCACGGGCTTTAGGCACACGGGCTTCAGTAGTTGTGGCTCATGGGCTCTAGAGCGCAGGCTCAGTAGTTGTGGCACACGGGCTTAGTTGCTCCGCGGCATGTGGTATCTTCCTGGACCAGGGCTCCAACCCGTGTCCCCTGCATTGGCAGGTGGATTCTTAACTGCTGTGCCACCAGGGAAGCCCTAGGATATTTTTTTAAGTAGCGTATGAGTCCACAGACATGTATTGAACCATTACAAAGTGGAAGGTTCCCTGCTGAAAGTTCTATGTGGAAGACACAGAAAAGCAAAGGACCTCAACCCTTAAGAAGTTTGGAATATACTTTGGAAGAACTTTACTCATAAAATCATCAGAATTTCTCTTTTAAAATTCTGGCCCCAGTCTAACTAGATGCTCCTGGATCTTTTCTCCTCAGAGACACTAAACTTACTGATTCCTGTCTAACCATAGGGTCTTTCTTTATCCTTAGCCTATCATGGCCATGTTTTCTTCACCACTTTTACTTGTTTGACTTGAAATATCTCAGCCCCTTACATTTTTGGTGCTGAAAGGCAAAGAAAATAAGTCTTGGCGTGGCCCCTTACCAGTGGAAGTAAGGGGGACTTTTCTCAACACTTCCTCCCAGACAGCCAAACAGCTCCAAACTCTAAGATCCTGGATTATGCCCCACTTGAGTCGTGCAGTCCTCCCAAGGCCAACATGATATTTCCCACAGAAACCTCAGCAGCCTACCCACACTTAACAAAAGTTTAGTAGTCAAGAATTTAAAAAAAAAAAAAAGGACTTATATTGCTTATATTCCCAAATTTAACCATTTCACAATCTGCATTTCAGGATATTTACTAGCATGTTATGACAAAGAATAACAATTAACCCGAAGCTCCTCAGCTTGCTTAAACAACAACGGCCATAATAGTAATTAATAGCCTGTTCTAGGTCCTTCTGTGTATCATGCTAAGGCTCTTATTTGGTTTCAATGAAATGAAAATCACTGTATGAGCACTGCTTCTGTGTTACTAGGCTCTGACTCAGAAAGCTCATTAATCTCAGTGAGTGTCTCTGGCACAGCTCTAGAATTCCCATAGGTGGGGTAGAAGGAGCAATTAGCTGTGTGTTAGTTTATTTACAGGCAAAAGAAATAATATAGTCAGCTTCCATGCCATCACTGAACATCTACTGCTTCCTCTTCTCTCCGCCACCTTTCAGGTTTGAGATTATTTTGCTAGTTAAAGCTCATTGCTGAGAATGCAATGGCTGATGGTACAGAGGGGAAAATGCCAGGTCAGTAAGTGAACTGCTAAAGCCATATGCACCTGCTCCATAAATGCCCATCTTTAGTGGGCTTCAGAGTTTAATAGCTAAGACAGACAATGCAAAGAAAAATATGACCACGGCAAAACACAGAAACTGCACTTTGGCTAAAATTAAGTCTTCATACCAATCATGCATTTTTAATGTGAACGTTTATGGAAATCGTCTCAATGTTTAGGCAGTATTTTTCTTCATTGGTTATTTATGATGCTTTGAGCTGGAAACATGAGCTAAGTGGGAAAGTCAGAGAATGGGATTTACTTAACAACCACAACTCTGTCCTAACATAAATAAAAAGAAGAAAGCCCATCATCTCTTCAAGTTGCATCAGGATAAATAAACCTAAGAAGAAAAAGCTACCAGGATTCATCACATCTTTTTTCTCTTCCCAACGTGGAATTCCCTAATACATAATATCTGATTGGTTTCTTTTCTCTATTAGGGATTCCCTGCCATGTTGTTTAGTTTAATTGTGCCATGTTATTATTTCGAATGTGAACATAGAAAAAAATTTTAATAAGATTGAAGAGCTTAATAATTAAATGCCTTCAGCCAAATGAAAATAGCTGGGTGGGGGGAGGGGGATGAAGGACAGTAACATAAAATTAAGTCTGAGAGCAGAAAAAAAGGAAGGACTTGAGAACCTCAGGAGTGAAACTGGCCCCCTAGTCTGTTCCATTCTTTAGTGTTGATGCCAGGCCTCTCAAATGCAGTCTTTACTTTGGAATGTGAGTGTGAGATTCCCTAGGAGATGATTAAAGTTCTGCAGTGGATGTAGCCCTGGGATTAAGATTCTGCAGACAAATTTGCTACTGTAAAACTGAGTAACTGAGCCTACGTGCTGAGGCTTAAGGCTGGACCATCATATATATGTATATCTCTCAAATTTAGACATGTTTCCTAAACAACCATCCACACAATTCTAGCATCTTCAGAGAAGCTGAGACTGACGCTAGGTTCTGTGTCCTGAAAGAATGCATTAATCCCCACTTCACTCTGAGAATAATCCCTGGAAATACTGTAAACAGACTTAAAATGCCCGGAGTAAATAGGAAATCTGGGACCCACCAGAGGGAACTCGTGAGGCAGCTTATTTCTGTTTCAGGAGGAGATCCCGTGAGTCACCCATGACCATTCCCATGTCTAAAGGAGCCTTTTCAAGTTCTGTTTTTATGAAGCCGAGAGATTTTTGCACCACATGGTAAATAAAATGTAACAAACAGGACACAATAACTGCCTTAAGTGGTTTCATCAGCCTGTTAACCGTCAGGAATGATGGTTTCCCTCCAGCCAGACTATGACATGGTTCTAAATTTTCACAGCAGGTTTGCTGATAAAGGTGAACTTCACTTAGCCCAGACCTGGCAGACTATGGGTCACGCTGATCTCTACCTTTTGTTGAGCTCATTCTTAAAATAGTACTTTACTGCCTGGACGCCCTCTGAGGTGATACCTAGAGCTGGAAGAGAGCCAGGGAAGAGAGGATGAAGCGGTTAATGGAAATTAGAGGAGCTATCACGCCTGCTGAAATGGCTCCAAATGTGAGGATTAGCTAGGCTGGCCCAAGAGGCCAGCTAATTGTCAAGACTGAAACATTTGGATCACTGCAGATCCCCTTGCTGTGTAGACAGAATCTAAGGACTCTGATAACAGGCAAATACATTTCTAGGAGGAATCTATAGTTGGGCACATAGCCTTGATACTAACCACCAGTGGGTCAACCTATGTGAGCCCAATAAGTGTTTTTTAAAATAAAATAAAGTCACAGGTGTTTCTTACTCTGAGTTTTACTGAGTGTGTTCACTATGTGAAAAATCACGAAGCAGTCCACCTAAAATTGTATATATTTCCACATACTTCAATAAAATGTTTGCTTAAAAAAAAAAGGCGGAGGATTGTTCTGCATATGGGGTCAGCAAATTATTGTCCCTGGACCAAATCCTGCCACCTACTGTTTTTTTACAACCTATGAGCTATGAATGGCTTGTATATTTTTAAATGGTTGAAAAAGAACAAAAAAATAATATTTTGTGCATGTGAGTTTTACATGTATTTCAAATTTCGGTGTCCATAAATAAGGTTTTATGGAAATAGCCACATCCTTTCCTTTACATATTGCCTATGGCTGTTTTGGTGCTACAACGAGTTGACTAGCTGGGAAAGAAACAGTATGACCTGCAAAGCCGAAAATATTTATATTTATATTATTATTATATTATCATATATTACTTATACATAAATATTTGTATTTATATACAATCTTTTACAGAAAATGCTGACCCTTGTTCTAGATTTAAGGAGACAAAGGACATCAGACAACCAAATATAATACATTATTCTTGATTAGACCTATATTAGAAAAAAAATGCTATAAAGGACATTTTGGAAACAATTTGGAAAATGTGAGTATGTTCCGTGTAATCAGATAATATTTTTATAACCATGTTAAATTTCCTGGTGTGATCATGGTGTTGTGGTTGTTTATGTGGAAGAATGTCCTTGCTCTGAGGAGGTATATAGGGCTGCAACTTACTTGCAGATGGCTGAGGGAGATGTATACAAAGGGTGCACAAATTTATCACAAATGTGGTAAAGTGTTAGCAATTAGTGAATCTAGGTGAATGATATCCTACTATTCATTTCAACATTATTTGAAGTTTTCAAATAAAAAGTTGGGGAAAATAATAAATACAAACCTAAAAACAATATTAATTTTAAAAGAAGTCGCTGGCAGGATACAAATGATCGATCGGTAACATATGCTGAGGGCCGATCAGTTAATACAAGTGGTTTGAGGTTTGCACATAAACCTCTTCAGCAGTTATGCTGGGGGGGTTGTCATCTATCAGCCAACGGCTCTCATCCTCGTGGCTTTTCTGAATTCTCCTGTCTGTTTTTTCTGAGCCAGTTCCAGACTGCAAGGGGTTTACCAAAGATTTACTTGTTATTCAATCTCTACATTCGAACCAAAAATGATAGTCAGTGTTTATCCTGTCTTTTGAGAAACTAAAAAAGTTACCTCCCACATAAATGTACTTTTTAGTTTTTCCTAGTGGGACATAGAAATCCATCATTAACTGTCACTTTGCCTTTTAGAAATTATTTAATTCCTCGAAGATTTATTATCTGTTTAATCAGAGCAAACTCCTAATGCATCAGTAATGATCAGTAACTTACCAGTAATTATACACCATTTTCAACCTATATTTCATCTGTGTATTTTTATGAAAGTTTCTTTTCTAAATTATGCTTTTGTCTGTGGGCAGTAATTTTGAGGTTTAGGAACCAGCCGAGGTATAGATTATCTTGAAAGGTTGCATATGGATCTGCAAGGGCTTGGGAATTCCATGAAGAAGCACTTGCGGGCAGGGGTCACGAAGCATTTTTGGCTCTGCAGTGCAGTAAATGTGATTGTCACTCTTCAGGACCAGTCCCTTAGCTCCATGTCAGGTTGACTCATTGGAACATAAAATCTATTTGATCACAATTCATTTTGTCTCAGATTGTCGGCAGAGACTATATAGGTTGTGGCTTCTCAAGGAAACAAAAACAGCATTTGTTTTACTAATAGAGCTGATGGTCTCTTCAAAGCAAAAATCTAAATCAGAAAAAAATTGTCCTTTACCCACTGGCTGCGATTTAAAACAACTCCCCAACTGTCACAGAAAGGAGCAAGACTGAATTCGATGTAAAATGCATGAACCAGTTTCTAAAAATAAAATTGGAAGCACTTTAGTTGATACAACCTTCATTCCAGGAAAATGAGTTATACGAGTGTCTTATATTGTTTTATGGAAGTTGGAGATTAAAATGATTTTTGGTAGACATCGTGTCGGCTTCCTATTCGAATGAGTCCAGAATGAAGCCGAATAGAATTATAGGGGAAAAAAAATGAATGACCATTACTGGCAGTGAAACAACCAGGCATTGCCAATAACTTTTTAAGCACATATATACACACTTTACACTCCTTTCAAATTTTTTATTGGTTATGTCCATGTAGAATGAAGGTTCTATACCAGTGATACCTCTCAAAGCTGATCCCTGATGACTCAAACTATTTTATGGCTGATCCACTCCAGAGTTTGGAGAAAGGGGATAGTGGTCAGCTCTTTGTAACCCCATGTGTCCCATTCAAGGCCAGCAACTGGTAACGTCATCCTCCTCCTCCAAGAAGATGAGCCCTGCAAAATGCTTTTACAAAGTGAAGCGTAAAAGTTAAAAAATCAGACATATTTAGTGGGAATAATGTTTTTTATCTCTTCTTCTTGGTAATTTCTTTTTATTCTCCAGTCCTTATATCATTTATACTGAACATTAATGCTGAGGCTTATTGCCCCAGTGAAGAGAGTGCACCAAAAATCTCAGGAAGAACAAAAGAATCAAGTCGTAGGCTCAAACACCTGTACTGAATTTCAAAATAGGTTCTTCAACCTATGACAGAGGCAGATTCAAAGGGCGAAAACAAAAAAAAAATGTTTTCTTGAGCTCCAGAAGGAAAAGAACATGAAGTGCTCAGAACATGGTGTTTATATGATAAAGTCCTGTGTTGTTTTCCTGAAGCACAAAGAAGAAATAAGAACACTTGAGGGAGAGAGCTAGAGAGATGTGGGAGAGTGAAAAGACTTAAAGGGAGTGAGTGTTGAAGGCCTTTGTAAAAGGGCCTCTTAACGCTGTTGCCTCTGGGTCCAAATCCCCAGGAGGGAAAGGGTGATGGAAACCCCCAGAAAGATGTGGGAAGACAAGACAGGAGGGGACTTGTGCCCTGTGTCCTGTCTGGAATGGTGGGAGGAAACAGCCTTCCTAGGTACCCCACACCAAAGTGGCGAAGCCACAGTAGAAGGGGAAGGACAGGGCAAGTGCAGGAGAAAAAGGATGTGAGCAAGACCCACATCACACATATGACACCTTAAGTCTCTGTTTGTACCTGCAGTGCCTGAAGCAGGGACTTGAGTGAGCACAGAGAGAACTAAAGTATAGGATTGCAGAGGAGGGAGACGGACTCTTACAGCAGAGGCTGGGGGTTGGCAGCCAGGGTTGGAGATGAAATGGAAAATGTTGCTGAGTTTCAGAAGCTTAACGGACCCCAGCCAGAGCTGAGTCTGGAGCCCTGTCAACAGGGTAGAAGGCTGAACCCAGCAGAGCAATTGCCCTGAGGTGAGCCTGTTGAGATAACAGTCTTTGAGTTACATCAACAGTGGATACCAGCAGAAAAGTGATTGCAACCAAGGTTTCTCTCTCAATGCCAAGATTATACATAAATTCCCCAGAGCCTCTGACTGCTCCTGGGGAGAGTGGAAGGAGAAGGGAGAAGAGATGAAATAGGAAATGATTATGTACCCCTCAATGCCATGGTTCTCAACCAGGAGTTAATTTTGTTCCTTGAGAGACATTTGAAAACGTCTGGAGATGTTTTTTGGTTGGTACAGAGCGGGAGGGGACGTACCTACTGGCATCCAGTTGGCTGAGGCCAGGGATGCTGCTAAACATTCTACAATACAAAGGACAGCTCTCCCAGCAAAGCATTATCCTGCCCCAAATGAGTACTATTGAGGGTGAGAAACCCTGAGCCAAAGTGACCGAGTTACCCCCATCAACAGAAATAAAAACATGAGAAATGTTTTTGAAAAGTTGTATTTTTGCACACCTGAGTTTCTATGACTGAACAGACACGCACACACTACGATACAAAGATGGAGACTTGAAGAAGATGGTGAGTGGAACACAAAATGGTAAGGTGTATCCCTGAGGACCTCCAACATTTAAAATTAGATAGGAGAAACCAGTAAAGACGATTTCAGGAAGAGGCAGCGAGGTACAGAAGAAACCAAGAGAGTATGTAGTATCACAAAAGCGAAGGGAAAGAGAAGCTCAAGAAGGACACTCCAAGAAGTCAAGGTAACTAGGAAAAAATATGTCAATTGAATTCCACCTCCTGCCTGTTTGGGAAGGGATGAGATCCAGAGGACATGTGAAAGGATTAGCTTTAGGTAGGAGAAGAGATTCTTCCTCCTCTGCAACAGGACGGAGAAAATGAGAATGGGTGCAGATATAGGTAGGTTTGTAAATTTTATTGCAAATAAATTACGAATTTCCCACATCAGAGGCAAAATAATCTGCTAAAACTGAGAGAAGAAGAGAAGAGAAGCCAAAGAGTGTGGAAGCTTTGAAATAGTAACCATGGAGAGTAGGTGGGTCAGTCAGGGGCAACTTGGCAGGATGCATGGGCAGGGTTGAGCGCCCAGTTGAGGCTGGTGATCATGAAATTGTAGTGATAATGATCAGCATGTTATGTGATATTTCCCTAGCACTTTTCAGCTGCCTGATGCAATCACAGAAAAGACAGATAGCTAGATTAGCCAGCATGGGGTTTTGGTAGGAGCAGTGGTTCCTAATCAGAGTTTGTGTCAGAATCACACTGAAATTTTTTCGAAGCACTCACATACATGCATGGACTATATCTCAGAGTTCTGGCTCTATAATCCTGATGGTTGGTCTGTACATCCCTCTCGTTTATAGGAAGTCTTCAGTGATGCGTATCCCCTAGTTAGCGAACATTCATCTACTTGGTGCAACTACAGACAGACTGGCCAGGGAATTAACAAGAGAGGGATTAAAATGATGGACAGTAAAATCTAAACCAGATTAGAGAAAGAAGTAAAGACACAGAGTCTCCCAGATAGGGATAATATGGATCTTCCTCGAATTATGATGAGGTTATGTCCCAATAAGCCCATAGCAAGTTGAAAATATAGTAAGTCGAAAATGCCTTTATAATATACCTAACCTACTGAGCATCATAGCGCAGCCTTGCCCACCTTAAACGTGCTCAGAACACTTGAATTAGTCTACAGTTGAGCAAAATCATCTGACACAAAGCCTACTATAAAGTGTTGAATACCTTGTGTAATTTACTGAATACTGTACTGAAAGTGAAACACAGAATGGTTGTAGGTACATGGGTTGTTTACCCCCGTGATTGCGTGGCTGCCTGGGAGTTGCCTCTGCTCAGCATCAGGCGGGAGAATCGTACTGCATATCACTAGCCTGGGAAAAGATCAAAACTGAAAATTTGGAGGACAGTTTCTACTGAATTCATATTGCTTTTGCACTATCATAAAACTGAAAAACCACAAGTTGAACCATCATAAGTTGAGGACTGTCTGTAGAGAGATCAATATATAGGAGGTCCCAAAAAAGTCAACTAACATGTCCTATGTAGAAGAGTGCTGATAGCAGGTTCGAATTAAGCAAATTTAGAGTACATTTTCATTCCCACCATAACTTTCTGTAGAGGAGAAAAAAATAACTTGTAATCTCCCAGAAAGCTGTGTTTTTTTGTAAGTGAAACGCTCAGAAATGTCTAGAAATGCTCATGATTTCTTTGATGCTAATTAAACACCAAAGTTTCCAAAGACGGATTATGTCACATGATGCTGCCCATAGGGGTTATAAGCATCTCCCCCCATTCCTCACAGATGTCTTCCCACAGCAGATGAAGAACAAAGAGACAACACATTTTAAGCATTGAAAGAGGATGATGAGAAGGCTGTCCCTATACTGATGACTGGACCTGCTGAGGCCCTTCAGTCATTTCACCATGAACCTTCATGGTTTCTTGCCTTCCATACTGTAAGACAGGAACACTAAAGAGAAAAAGTTGTGACTTTCTTATGCAATTCATGTGTTTCCATTTTATAATTTTTTTTAGAGTAGGTAAAGTGTTTGCTTAAAAGAGAACATTGTTTTAGGATGGAGTTATAAAGAAGACTTTGGATAAGGGCCTTAGGAAATGAATTTAGGAGGATTATTATCCCTGATCCATAAATTATTTATACAGATCATCTCTTTAAGACCAATGAATCTTTAAATTTGTCTGCTTCTAATTTCAAGAATATGATCACTGATATTCTCATCCCCCAGCAACACTTCTGCCCAACTCTGTCAACAAGGGAGATTATTTGTGGGATGGGTTCCATATCTGATTCAACTGCCACAGGATGGAATTGAGCTGTGCACTGGCCTGGGGTCTGAGCAAAGTCTGTGAAGAGCAGAGAACACCTCCAAATACTGGCCTCCTGGCCTGGCCTCGTGTGACTTGGCCTGACACACTCTCTGGGGTTCTCCCACATTGAAGTTGCGGCCCCTCAGTACAGCATTCTCTCAACAAGTTGTTGTAACTTAGCGGCTCCCCAAGTTTGGGGTTTTGTTTTCTATTTGTGCAAGATTGGGTCTCATTTCATTGGAGTGGCAGAGGATGCTCTTCATGGTCCAGCCTCCGCCTCCTATCACTTTCCACCCTCTCTCTCTGAAGCCTGCACTCCAGCCACACCAAGTGATGGCATTTCTTAGTGATATGGCATTTCTTGCACATCTGGGGACACATTTCCCCAAGCCGTCGGGTTAAGAAACAGAGACCCAGCTTCTATTCATAGCTTTGCCATCAGTCATACAGGGGGCCTCAGTTTCTTCCTTTACAAAACAAGGGGGTTAGAGACATAGCAGTTGCAAAGTTGTGGCCCATGGGTCAATTCTGGCCCCAAATATCCTTTGACAGGCACAGTGTTTGTGTGTGTGTGGGTGGGGAAGGTGGTAGTGTTTATTCCACTCCCCAGTCCAACCAAGTCCCCACCACTCCCTCTCACCCATGCCCAGCGGCACACACACTTACCTTAGTACCTGACCTGTGAGTGCACGTGAATTGGCCACCAAGAAGCCAGATGATCTGTAAGGTTTCTTCCAGGTCTGATAACATGTGAAATAAATTAACTCTAAAAACACAGGCTCAAGCAGATGGTAAATGTACAAGAAACACATAAAAGACCTCAGCTTCAGGTACCAGATCCCCTATCAAATAGTCCTGGACTGACACCAAGACCTTTACAAAACAATCATATTCCCTTGACTGATCCCATATGGCTAACAAATTTGCTTTCTTTTACCATGTGGCTTAACAGGTATAATCACCATTGCTCCCAGGATGGTCTGTTTTTCCACACAAAACCAAACTGAGTTCTCCACAGAACACTTGTTCCTTTTGAAGTTGTAACCCAATGATCAATAATCTTTATTTTCCTTCCTGTATAAATAATTTATATGAGAGAAAATAAAGGTCCTAATATTTCTCATTTTAGCACTGACTAGCATCTGTAAGTTTCAGCTGCAGTAGAGGAAATCTGGAGCCCATTTCATCTACCACTTGATTTTGACAGGATCATGAACCACTGGAATTCCAGTCCACCCTGGGGAAACTTGTTGTTCAGACTCTGTGATATATGCTCACCTACTCCCAACATCTATTTCCTTTGACATAAAGAGTATGGCCTTTTCTTTGACCAAACCCATCTCATCTTAAACTAGTTTAAACCCTTTTTACACTAAACTCATGCTGCTCAGGTGTGACAAAAACAAATAAATCATCCAATTTGCCCCAAAGAGAAAAGGTTATGACAACTGCTAAAGGGCAAAGGGCTAGATCTGATGGTCTCTTAAGACCCCTTCTAGCTCTGCTATTTTATGATTCTAATTTAACTTCATTGAAAGATTACGCCAGAACTGTGGATGCCTCAGAATATCTTATGAATAAAAAGTACTGAAAAAGAAATGCTATTGGTCTACATTAAGAAATCTCTCTCCAAAAATGAAAACAAGGGATCATTGAGAATGTACATGTGAAGACACCAACTTCTGAACATCAAAGAAGAGGCCAAAGTAATGCAGGCCTGGAATATGCAGAGTGGTACCCGGAGATTTGAGAATTATGTTCAGATGATGATCTACAGCTCTGGAGAGTCCAGGCCTGGGATACTCGAGATGATTTATGACTACAGAACTATGTGCAAGAAATTTTTTTGGAAGTGGAGTAAAGAAAGATGAGCTAGAGTCTCAATAAGTGCTTGCAATCCTCTGAGAAATAGCTAAGCCCTTGTAAAGGTTATAACCAAATATGTGAACATTTCTAATCTTGATCAACCTTTTGGAAGTGAGTACATATTGTGACTGGAAAGACAGAGCGAGTACTCATGAAAGCAGAATTATTGCATCTTTCAATTAATTTCATTCCTTTGGAAATCATCTTTCACCTCTGCAACTCCTTTGGTTAGACAGTGCCGAAACTAAAGCTTAGAGATATTGCCCAAGGTCACTCAGATAATAAACTCCTGAATCAAACTATGCCTGACTCCTGAATCTGGCTTCTTATTCATTATGCGATATTAACTTCCTTTTAAAGAAATCCATTGTTCATTTATTCAAACACTTCTATTGATCAGAGAGCCGACGGAAGTTTTAAAGCATGAGCAGCCTTGTTTTTTAGGAAGCTCGCCCTGGCGGTGGCGTAGGGAGTGAGCTATGTGGAGGAAGGGGCTAGTGGCAGGGATACAGTTTAGGATGCTATTGCAGTAGGCTGAGCAGGACACGAGGAAGCCTGCTTAATGTAGTAGCAGTGGAAATGGAGAAGAGGAATCAAACTTAAAATATAGTTTTATAATAGAATTATTAACGATGGATGAGAAACTGGATAGTAAGAGGTGAGGGAGAAGGAGTGATTGGGGATGGCTTTGTCTTCTAGCTTGGAGCCTGAGTGATGACCTTGATGAAAGATGGAATATAGGAAGATTAAAAGGCCAAGAAGAAGTTGATGAGGACAGTGGAGATAATGCATTCAATTTGGGTGCCTGAGGCTATTCAATTAGATGTGCAGAGCTAAAGATAGTCATAGGTAAGAGTCATGACTGTATGTATGGAGGCTAAAGTCAAGGGAACAGGTGACATCACTCAGGGAGAGTTTATATAGAGTTAGAAGAGAAAAAGGCAAATAGCTGGAAGCCTGTGAAACACCAGCATTTATGGGCAGAAAAGGAGGAACAAGCAGAAGACAGAAGCAGTGGTAAGAGTGGTAAGAGAACTGTAGAGTCATATTCAGGAAGCAGAGGGAAGGGTTTCAAGAAACAAAGCAAAAGAGGTCCAAATATAGATCTATGGATTTAGCCATTAAAAAGCCATTAGCACAGTGGAAATTGAGCAGGGAAGTCGTTGTCATTTTGAGTCATCAGAGCCGGTTTGGGATTAGGAATAAACTACTTTCCTGATGGAAGTTGTAGGAGTCTTACTATGACTTTGAAGACTATAGGCCAGCTATTTGGTGTTCCTGCAAATACAGATGGCATGTTTAACTGGATTCAAAATGCTGACATTATTTGATCTAATTTTTTATCTAAGTTCAAAATCAAAATTAGAGGCATTCAAGGTAATAAATGCTGATATCCCATAATTGTTTTTATGTGAGGAACAGGACCATGTTTTACGAAGGATAGATGCCCAGAGACTTGATTAATTCAGGGCTCACAATTATTTCAAGACCTGTGTTATTCAGGATGAGTCCTGTTGAGAGAAATCATGTATTTCTGTTTCCCTAAATGGTTAAAATGAAGTTCTCACGTTCCAGGCAACAGTATCAATAATCCACTGGGCCCACCAGTTTTGAAGTCACGTGATATGTGATACATTTTTAATTTGGGGACTCTCATCTCAAGTTCTGTGCATTAAAGAAAACTTTATTTTTATATTTATATTGTGCTATTTAAATGCAGATAATTCAAATTCACACAAAATACACTCACAATGTTCGTATTAAATAATGTTACTTTATATATTAAATACCTAAAAAGGCTTTTTAGAAGTTAATATGTGACACATTTAACTGAGAATATATTTTTACTTTACCATATTACTTCATTAAAAAGTTCTATACAAGTGTAAGGTATATTAGTATTACCTTTAATAAAGTATTAAAGTAGTTTAATAATGTCTTACTATTTGAAATACTTCTTTAAGAAGCTGATGGAACTTGTAAGGTATTTGTATCACTTTGAACTAATCTCCACTTTGAGTGGGCCGCCTCCTCCAACCCTGTGTTTTATGTGATGGGCATAAATTATTCTGTTTTACAGCTGAGACGCTGGGTCTCTGAGAAAGTGAAAAAAACAGTTTGAGTTATGAGCAAGTTGGAGATTAAGTCAGACAAAGAATGGACAGATTTCTGTGCTTTTAGGCCTATTCTTTCCTTCTTTGTTACATCACAAATAGGCTGCTTCTATACCCCTTACCCAGTTCTACCAATCTGATGGAATCAATTGTGTTGTTTGGATTAAAAAAAAAAAATTCCTGGTTTTGTCATTTTCATTTGTAGTAACTGGTGAGATAACAATCTTACAATATCTAGAAATATCTGTTACCTCAAAATTACAAATTCCAATGATAAATAATATATAATAGGTCAATATTAACATGTTAAGAAAGTTAACATTGATGTTGCCTGGGAAAGAATGGCTACATAAAATACCTCCAGCTGCAAACATCCTGTAGTCACAAAAATAGGAAGGGCTCTTTGAGATCGGAAAGCCATTTAGTCTGAAGGCCCCAGAGAAGACTTCAACAGCGGTTGAGACAAAAGAAAAAAAAAAACTTTTTATTCCTAATTCAATTCAGCAAAGACTGAATTCTAACTGATTAGCAGGGCTGTGACAGGCAAATGGGTCTGAACAATGGGACAGAGTGTGGTGGAGGGATTTAAGTGTGGGTCTAGGAAACTAGAGTCTAATTTTCTTTAAGGCCTTGCCAATGACTTGCAGCCTGACTTTACCCTAATTATTTATGTCCCCTCTTTCACTCCAGTGTTTTCAATCTCTCTGCCTATAGAAAGTGTCACTTGTAGCATGCTTCTTACGATGCATGCCAAAGTAACAAACTATGATAGAGAATTCTGTTCAGTTCTAGCTGGAGATGAGTAGATTGGCTAGACCACGACCACCCAGAGGCAACTTAGAGCATGGGTAAATTTGTAACAAGCAATTATCTTCTTTCTCTGTTTTACATTTCAGTGTGAAAAATATTGGAAAGTGAAGAAAAATAAAAATAATTGAAATTCACCCATAAATCCAAAAATCATCACTGTTGACATTTGGTGTATTACCTTTTAGTCTTGTGTATGTGTGCTTATGACACACTATTAATACAATTAGTACACACTATTAAAGAGGAAAAAATGTTTTCAGTAAATTTCCATCATACTACATATAGTGCTTTGTAGCCTGCATTTTTCACTGAATAGATAATTTATTTTTAGTATAATCTGTGAGGATTTTGGGTGGCTCCCATATTATTCTATTTAATGCACTTAACATTATTTATTTAATCAATCCCATCTTGTTAGATATTTAGGTTATTTTTAACTTTTTGCTGTTTAAAAACATGCTGCATTAAATATCTTTAAACTGAACCTTGTAGCTAATTGATTATATGATTAAGATAAATTTGGGGCATTAAAATCACGGAGTAAAGGAATATGAACATTTGGGCTCTTGATTATATATTCTCTAATGACTTTCCAGAAAGGTTACAACAAATTGCACTCTGTTCAGTGTTATATGAGAGTGTACAATTTCCTGAATTTTCTTTTTTCTTTCATCTTTACTATTTAATAGGTTTTTAAAGAGTATTTTACTTGTTTTAATTTCTTTGATTATTAATGAGCCATCTTATTGAAGTAGGTTAAATATCTGTACATTTTTAATTGAATCTCTTATTTTTCAACCTAGAAGACCAAATCTACCATCTCATTAAAAGAATATCTAGAAGTGCAAACTTCCAGCTTACAGTTAGTAAGGAAGTTGAAACTGAAAGCCCCTAAGGATACTCAGATATCTGCCAATGACCTATTGATAGAACAGGGATGGAAAATTTATGCAAATATATGATGGCTTTGTTCTCCCCACCACCCCATTAATTGGCAGACACCCCTAACTGATCATGGCACTCTTCTCATTGAATCTAGATACTCTCAGAATTCTTCTCAACCCCAGCTGCTCTCATTCTGAGTTATTATCCCTCTTGGTTTGTGCTTGAAATGAAAGCAGTTTGCCTTTTTGGCTCGGAGTGTAGCCTACAATTACATTAGAAAAGATAAAGGTGGAGAACCTACAATGTTACATGGCTGCTGGATTCTTCCTCTGCTCTAGTCCTCTTGCAAATATATATCATAGAAATACAGTGTTAGCTACACACAAACGTTCTATTCTACATACTCCATTAATGCATACAACGCACTTGTGGAAGTTATGGCCCCTTTTCCATGTCCTCTTTAGTTCTAGAACAGTACTCCTTGAAGGTACTCAATAAATAGCTGTTGGCTGTCTAACAATGTGATTGTCAGGATTCTTCCACAGTCTCTTCAACCTCAGTATATATTCTTCCTCCAAAGTTTGCCTTCACTGCCCAACATTCAGTTATGTTTCTTCTCCCTATCTCTTCCTATTTTTAAAAATTTATTTTATTGAACTGTAGTTGATTTACAATGTGTTAATTTCTGCTGTACAGAAAAGTGATTCAGTTATACATACACATATACATTCTTTTTCATATTCTTTGCCATCATGGTTTATTACAGGATATTAAGTATAGTTCCCTGTGCTATACAGTAGGACCTTGTTGTTTACCCATTCTATATATAATAGTTTGCATCTGCTAATCCCAAACTCCCAACCCATCCCTCCCCCACCCCCTCTCCTCCTTGGCAACCACAATTCTGTTCTCTATGTCTGTGAGTCTGTTTCTGTTCCGTAGAGAAGTTCATCTGTGTCATATTTTAGATTCCACCTATAAGTGATATCATATGGTATTTGTCTTTCTCTTTCTTTTCTTTTTTTTTTTTTTTTTTTCTGTGGTACGCAGGCCTCTCACCGTTGTGGCCTCTCCCGTTGCGGAGCACAGGCTCCAGACGCGCAGGCTCAGCGGCCATGGCTCACGGGCCTAGCCGCTCCGCGGCATGTGGGATCTTCCCGGACTGGGGCACGAACCCGTGTCCCCTGCATCGGCAGGCGGACTCTCAACCACTGCGCCACCAGGGAAGCCCTGTCTTTCTCTTTCTGACTCACTTCACTTAGCTTGATAATCTCTGGGTCCATCCATGTTGCTGCAAATGGCATTATTTCATTCTTTTTTATGGCTGAGTAATATTCTATTGTATATATGTACCACATCTTCTTTATCCATGTATCTGTTGGTGGACATTTAGGTTGTTTCCATGTCTTAGCTATTGTGAATAGTGCTGCTATGAACATATGGGTACATGTATCTTTTGGAATTATAGTTTTGTCTGGATATATGCCCAGGAGTGGGATTGCTGGATCATATGGCAACTCTATTTTTAGTTTTTTGAGGAACCTCCATGCTATTTTCCATAGTGGCTGCATTGCCACTTTACATTGCCACCAAGAGTGTAGGAGGGTTCCCTTTTCTCCACACCCTCTCCAGCATGTTATTTGTAGACTTTTTAATAACAGCCATTCTGACTGGTGTGAGGTGGTACCTCATTGTAGTTTTGATTTGCATTTCTCTAATAATTAGTGATTTTGAACACCTTTTCATGTGCCTATTGTCTATCTGTATATCTTCTTTGGAGAAATGTGTAGGTGTTCTGCCCATTTTTCAATTGGGTTGTTTGTTTTTTTGTTATTGAGTTGTATGAGCTGTTTGTATGTTTTGGAAATTAAGCCCTTGTCAGTCACATTGTTTGCAAATATTTTCTCCCAGTCCGTAGATTGTCATTTCATTTTGTTTATGGTTTCATTTGCTGTACAAAAGCTCATAAATTTGATTAGGTCCCATTTGTTTATTTCTATTGCCATGGGAGACTGACCTAAGAAAACATTTGTATGCTTTATGTCAGAGAATGTTTTGCTTATGTTCTTCTCTAGGAGTTTTATGGTATCAGATCTTATATTTAAGTTTTTAAGCCATTTTGAGTTTATTTTTGTGTATGGTGTGAGAAAGTGTTCAAACTTCATTGATTTACATGTGGCTGTCCAGCTTTCTCAACACCACTTGCTGAAGAGACTGTCTTTTCTCCATTGTATATTCTTGCTTCCTTTGTTGAAGATTAATTGGTCATAGGTGTGTGGGTTTATTTCTGGGCTCTCTATTCTGTTCCACTGAGCCATATGTCTGTTCCATGCTGTTTTGATTACTATAGCTTTGTAGTATTGTTTGAAGTCTGGGAGGGTTATGCCTCCTGCTTTGCTCTTTTTCTCAGGATTGCTTTGGCAATTCTGGGTCTTTTATGGTTCCACATAAATTTTAAGATTATTTGTTCTAGTTCTGTGAAAAATGTCATGGGTAATTTGATAGGGACCACATTAAATCTGTAGATTGCTCTGGGTAGTATTTCCTTTTTAACAATATTAATTCTTCCAATTCAAGAGCATGGGATATCTTTCCATTTCTTTGAAATCATCTTCAATTTCCTTTATTAATGTTTTATTGTTCTCAGCATATAAGTCTTTCACCTCCTTGGTCAGGTTTATTCCTAAGTATTTTTTTTGACGTAATTTTTAAAAGGATTGTTTTTTTACATTCCCTTTCTGATATTTCATTGTTAGTGTAAAGAAATGCAACTAATTTCTATATGTTAATCTTGTATCCTGCTACCTTGCTGAATTTGTTTATCAATTACAGTAGTTTTTGTGTTATCACTTTCTATTTTAATGTGCCTTTTTTTTTTTTTTTTTGTGGTATGCGGGCCTCCCTCTGCTGCGGCCTCTCCCGCCGCGGAGCACAGGCTCCGGACGCGCAGGCCCAGCGGCCATGGCTCACGGGCCCAGCCGCTCCGCGGCATGTGGGATCCTCCCAGACCGGGGTGTGAACCCGTGTCCCCTGCATCGGCAGGCGGACGCGCAACCACTGCGCCACCAGGGAAGCCTCCTCCCAGACCGGGGCGTGAACCCGTGTCCCCTGCATCGGCAGGCGGACGCGCAACCACTACGCCACCAGGGAAGCCCTTAATGTGCCTTTTTAACGCAGCTCTTACCATTCCCTAAATTGACATAATGTTATGGGATCCTGAATGGCCATGTCCATTCAATAAAAATATAAGAGGGTGGCTGCTTTGTGGTGTCTTTAGAGGTCAGTAAAATCATTCTTATGTAGACCATTCATCTTGGAGAAATGGTACCCTTTTATTTTGCTGCAAAAGAAGGAAGCAGCTGGTGAGGAGCTGATAATGAGAGCTTTACTTTTGATGAGCAGCAGGAAGGACCAGTCCAGAGGAAGTGAGGATGGAATGACTAGTCAGCCTTTCCCAGAATGGAGCTTAGCCTGGTTCCCAGTCTCTGCATCCCTCCTCTTCCAACAGCTTGAGCCACTGACAACCAATCCTGACCTTAGGCAGGAAGGATTTTAAGATGTTCTAGTTCCATTTGAGATTCAGTACATCTGGCTCTGACCTGGAGCACAAGAAATAATCATGGATCTTCCCACATATTCAGTCATTTATTCACTTAGTCAACATGTTTGAGTACCTATTATGTGCCAGGCACAGTACTGAACAAGATACATGATGCCTGCCGAAGGCAATACAACAAATAGTTTGGGGAGACTTTAGATGCCCCATATTCTCTCCTAGCCCCCCACCTGACCCCAAATAAATTCCTAACCCTTCTTATAACCAGATTGCCACTCAAATCCTTTCATAATGGAAGTTCTGAAGCCACCACTGGTCTGGTCCCTGTCCTCATGGAACTTACATTTAGCGGGTCAAACACCAACAAGTAAGAAGTCAGTGACATCCAAGCATCATAAGTGCTCTGATGGGGGCACTAATTGATGCTGTGGATACCAAGAAGGACATCATACCCAAGTGTCACAGGAATGACATCCAAGATATGACTTCAAGCATGGTTGTGACTTAGCAAAAAAGTCAGGGGAAAGAGTCCTAAACAGAGCATTCAGTATCTACAATGCCTAAAAGGAAAGAAAAAGACGACATATTCTCAGAACTAAGTGTTAGTTTTGAGGGTAGAGTGGGCGAAGGGTAAGAGAAACAGAGTAAATAACAAGATATGAGGATGGGGATGTGGGCAGGGCCAGTTGGAAGAAGGCTATAAGCCATGACATGAGGTTAGCACTCTATCCTAAAAGAAATGAGAAGCCAATGCATTTGAAGCAAACAAATGAACTGATAGGTTTGTGTTTAGAAACACTGCTCTGGCCAAGAGTTGAGAATGGAGGGGAGAGAAGCAAATTTGGAGAGGAGGGCTGCATCGGGAATCTGCTGGAGGCATCCAGGCAACAGATGGTCATGTGGCTGGAGCCAGGGGAGGGGCGATGGGGATGGGAAGAAGTATAGGTTGTATTAACATTCCAGGGCTGCTGTAACAAAGTACCATAAACTGGCTGGCTTAAAACAACACATATTTATTCTCTCACAGTTTGGCGGGGGGCGCTAGAAGTTTGAAATCTGGGTGTTGGCAGGGCCATGCCTCTTCTGACACCTCTAGCAGAGAATCCTCCCTGACTCTTGTAGCTTCTGGCATTTGCCAGCAATCCCGGCTTGCAGACGCACTGTCCCAGTCACATCATCACACCTTCCTCCCTCTGTGAGTTTCTGTCTCTCTGTCCAAATTTCCCCTTTTTATAATACCAGTTATATTGGATTAAAGCCATCCTAATGACCTCATTTGAACATGATTACTTCTGTAAAGACCCTATTTCCAAGAAAGATCACATTCTGAGGTACTGGGGATTTGGACTTCAACATATCTTTTTTGAGGGGCCCAATTCAACTCATTACAGAGTTTTTTCCTAAGCCCCAGTCTCCTCCTGATGCCCTGGGTCAGATGGGTGCCTTGTTCCCTTGGTCTGAGCCCCTGTCCTCCAGGATAGAGCACTGCCTTATTCTTAATAGTCCTCCTTCCAAAGGCTAGAGACTGGTCTCAGTTGGGAAATGGAATCTTTGGGACTTTCCTACTACCACTGCTTGCCAGTTCCACTCTCAGAATATTTTCTGCATCTGAATTCCTCAGCCAAGGCTCTATTCATCTTCCATGACAGCCCACTCCCAGGATGCAATATTCCTGTTGCCAATTACTATCCCTGACTCTCACCTGTTACCCATTTTGCAACCCCCTAGAGCAGTGTTTCTTAAAGTGTGGTCCACAGATCACCTGTAGCAGAATCACTCAGGAGTATTGTTTTAAAATATTATTTATTTTGACCCACCCTATCCCACTGAATCAGAACCTCTAGCTCTGAGGTCCAAAATTCCATGTTTATAACAAGCTGTCCTAGTGGTTTTCACAAACACTCATGTTTGAAGACCACTAGACTATGCATTCTGCTTACCTGGATTTCCTGCCAGCCCCTGCTGCAAAGTTTACCTCTCAGTGTTGGCACAGTATTGGAGGTAGATCTCCTTCTAGGCCCTCCTCCCTTTCCAGTTGGCCCCATGCTATCATGGTTAAACAACCATTCCAAGCCACCAATTTTTATCTCACAACCAGAGGGAGATGAACATACTGAAATAAACTATTCTTATGAAGAAAAGACCCAAGTGTTGGGATTTCACTTAGCCTAGTGAAGATGTGTAATTACATACTACTGATGAAAATAATACGAGAATAAAACTATTTTTTGAAGGACTCTAAGGATGCCCCCCAAATTAAAATCCTGATAGATAAAGTAACTACAACAGAATAATCTGAATGTTAAATATATTGTATATATTTATGTATGTATAAAATGTACATATATATGTACATATATATATATTTATAATTGAAAGTAGAGATAGGCTATTCAGAGCCCTGATTGCTTCCCTTAAGCCCAAATACTCATCCCCACTCAACTCAAAAACAAACAAACAAACAAAAAAAGTCATAGTCTGAAAGCTCTCAATCACCTGATATTTAGTTTAAAAGAGCAAGTCTACCTTCTTCTTGGTGCTTTTAAGGATTTAGACTTTTAGACTTTTGTGATTTGGCTCCAGTGTAAGTGAGTTATACAGTAGATGTAAGTATATAAAAATACTAATTTTTAGAGCTCAGTTCACAAGTGAATTCTTAGAATTTTCTTTGAGGGGTTGAAGTTTCAACTCTATTTAACCACCAGAAGAGAGCAGGCATGGAGCCCAGTGCAGAAACAGCACTCCTGTATGTACCAAAGAAATATTTGGTGATGTTGATCACATTCTTGCCCAAGGCTGAGAGATTGTCACCGAGAGGAATAGATGATCATCCCTCAAGTGGTTCGGTCTTATTTGTACATAGAACTCATATCAGATTTTTACCTGTTAATAATGTTGTATGTTATAATGATAAAGGAGTTTTCTAAGTACAGATGCCTACCAGGTATTTGTAAGTAAAACCTTCATATGTAGAATAGGGTTAAGAAACTCCAAAATAATGCATGGGACTGATCTAACAAAGTAGAGGAAGAATTAAAGTAATTATTTAAATAGATTAAGTCTAAATAAACTGATTTGGACCTCAATTATATTTCCTGGATATTTCAGTCAAATTAGGATGTTATTCACTCCGTTTGCTCATTTTGTAAAAATGAACCCACCATATTTACACTAAATATTTACATATTTTCACTTAAAGGAAAAAATACTTCCATTTAATTTTTTTAAATGCAGTAACCTTGTATATCTAACATCAACAACAGCCAACCTGTATGTAACCAACATTTGCTATGTCTTGTTCATCTGTCTTTTTTTTTTAATTAATTAATTAATTTAATTTATTTTTGGCTGTATTGGGTCTTCGTTGCTGTGCTCAGGCTTTCTCTAGTTGCGGCGAGCGGGGGCTAATCTTCGTTGCGGTGCGCGGGCTTCTCATTGTGGCGGCTTCTCTTGTTGCGGAGCACGGGCTTCAGTAGTTGTGGCACGCGGGCTCAGTGGTTGTG
>NC_041224.1:140760182-140774953 GCF_002837175.3 Physeter macrocephalus
GCTTAGTTGCTCCGTGGCATGTGGGATCTTCCCGGACCAGGGCTCGAACCCATGTCCCCTGCATTGGCAGGCGGATTTTTAACCATTGCACCACCAGGGAGGCCCTGTTCATCTGTCTTTAATCTTGCTTTCATAATTCAAAAAACAAACACTTTTCATGATTATTTCTTTCCGCCTTTTTACAGGTATGTTCTGTAAAGAGCTAATGCTAAGGGTGAAGGTGTTTTATAGTAACAGACAAAGTGGGAGATTGTTGAACCTCCAATACTAGAGACCTAGCAAATCTACTTGAGTAAGAGGAAGATTGTCTTTGCTGCCTTTTCACCTCCTTTTCAACCCTGGGCCTGCCATCTTCACAACACCCTCAACGCTGAGCCTCCCCAAGTTGTCCTCTGTTGTCCTCTGCAAACTCTTATTAAAATCCCTCTTAGGTTTCACAACCCCGCACCATCACCAAGTACCCTGTAAAATAAAAGATATAAAATACTGCCATTCTTATTTTCTTCACTCCATTTCAAAATTCTTCCTTAGCTAGGAATTAAGAAAATGTAGCTACATTAAATTGTAAAAGAGGAACATGTTAGGTTAAATGTGGAAAGACAGAGAATGAAATAGGGTTCTCAGTGGCCTTCTCCATGGCTATCTACTTCTCTGTGACAGGTGACCAGGAGGCGGTACTCCATCTTTGAAAGGATGCCTCTCCATCTTCCTGTTTACTCTATACCTTCCAATCCACTTTTCTGTGAGTGGTTAGTCTTAACTTTTCAAATATAAATATGACTATGCTTTGATGACCTTATGTAGACCTCAGAAAGAATTACTCTTTCCCCTACCACCCTCAGAAACCCAAACAGAATATAAGAAGAAAGCTTTGATTTTTACTTCATTTTGTCTTCTCTTTACAGAAAATAATTTTTCTGTTTTTAGATATTGTTGGTAATTTGGGAATCCCAATCTATGTAAATAACCACACCCTTCTCTAACTTTTAGTTATACATAAATTAAACTACTTCCCTAAAAGGCTTTTTGGAAAGCAGAGGCCAGCTTTGAAAATGTGTGTCAGCTTTTTGTTGAACACAATTCAAAACCAGCCCCAGAGTGTGTTGTTAGCATTTGTTTTCGTTTTTGTTTTTTTAACATCTTTATTGGAGTATAATTGCTTTACAATGGTGTGTTAGTTTCTGCTTTACAACAAAGTGAATCAGTTATACATATACATATGTCCCCATATCTCTTCCCTCTTGCATCTCCCTCCCTCCCACCCTCCCTATCCCACCCCTCTAGGTGGTCACAAACCACCTAGCTGATCTCCCTGTGCCATGTGGCTGCTTCCCACTAGCTATCCACCCTACGTGTGCATCTATAAAGGAACTCGTTGGGACAAACATAAAGTTGAGTTTTAAAAGGCCAAGGTAGTGGGATTTTTTTTTTTTAGTAGTTGCAGATTTTATAAATTTTGAAATTGTGAACTGGTGTTCTTTACACACACATCTTATTTCTTTTCCAATGGGACACATGGGTTAAGTTCTATTTTTCAGTATATCTGAGCCTATACAGAAGAGAACTAAGCAAATGTCCAGGACACTGGTTCCAGTGAGGCTGTAACTTCCAAGACCGCACCCATCGAACTGACTGACCTTTACAGCAAAAAGGACCAAGATCTGGGTGAGACGCGGTAAAGACTTTTTAAATACATCAGTGTGGTAGAAAAAACATGTGATTTGCAGTTTGGCAGAACTATGTTCAAATTTAGTCTTTGCCACTAGCCAACTGTATGATTGGGAGTACATTTTTTTTTAAAATAAATTTACTTATTTAATTAATTTATTTTTGGCTGCGTTGGGTCTTCGTTGCTGCGCACGGGCTTTCTCTAGCTTGCAGCGAGCGGGGGCTACTCTTTGTTGCGATGCGCAGGCTTCTCATTGCGGTGGCTTCTCTTGTTGCGGAGCACGGGCTCTAGGCACGCGGGCTTCAGTAGTTGTGGCTCGTGGGCTCTAGAGCGCAGGCTCAGTAGTTGTGGCGCACGGCCTTAGTTGCTCCGCAGCATGTGGGATCTTCCCGGACCAGGGCTCGAACCCGTGTCCCCTGCATTGGCAGGCGGATTCTCAACCACTGCGCCACCAGGGAAGCCCGGATATACATTTTTTAATCTCTCTGAATCTCAGTTTCCCTCTCATATAAAATGGAAAAATAATGAGTCACTATTGAGGCCGTTGGGAGGAAGCAATGAGATGATGCACGTACTTACCGTAGCACCCGGCTCATAGAAGCGACTGAGTACGTGTTGGTTCCCTTTCCCTTTGTGGGCATGGTAGGAGGGAAATCCTTCCATTCGCTGACTATTTAAAAAACCCAGTGCAGAAAGCTTTCTAGGATCAGATTACCAGTTATTCTTTTCCTGAAAGGCAAGTCTTAGGTTATACAGTTTTACTTGTAAACATCTCCAAAACACTGCAGGCAGAAAGATCAAGGAGATTTGCAGTTCCTAGAAGGATTCATGATATCCCATGAAAGCTCAAATTTCAAGGCTGGCCTGCTGGTTGATGGGATTCTGTCATCAGGAGTTTTCTTTCTCCATGTGGCTTCTTAGAAAATAATCTGACCTTCACAGTTTATTCCCCACAATTTGTCCCTTTGCACGGATAGTATTTTCTATCCCTTTGGCGTTCAGAGAATATTTCTATTCCGAATTTGCCATATGGGATGGCACTGAACTCTTCCACTAACGAAGAATCTCTTTATTTAATCAGAACTTTCAACTCATCATCATCTCTCCTCTTTCTCCAGTGCTAAAATCCTGCCTGCCTATATTGGCAGGGTAGCAATGACTGTAAAGTTCAAGGTCACTTTCAACAGATAACGATTTGTGTGGTACCCTAGGGAGGTAGGATATGGATCCTTCAGAAGGAATATGCTTTTATGGTGCACATGATCTATAAGTTGCTGGACTTAAAAACATCATTAGACTAATACTAATCAATGAATAATTATGTATTTGTAATTAAGGATGTGTACAAATATTAATTATATAAATGTTCACCCCCATATTTTTCAGTGTTTCTACTTAATAAAATTTTTCATTAAAAAAATTCATTTAGGGCTTCCCTGGTGGCGCAGTGGTTGAGAGTCCACCTGCCGTTGCAGGGGACACGGGTTCGTGCCCCGGTCCGGGAAGATCCCACATACCGCGGAGCGGCTAGGCCCGTGAGCCATGGCCGCTGAGCCTGCGCGTCCGGAGCCTGTGCTCCGCAACGGGAGAGGCCACAACAGTGAGAGGCCCGTGTACCGCAAAAAAAAAAAAAAAAAAATTCATTTAAAAGTGGGAAAAAAACTAAATGCCCAACCCATAAAGTTCACAATTATGGAATTCTATATAATAGAACACTATTTAGCCATTAAAAATGAAGTGGTAGTGCTTCCCTGGTGGCACAGTGGTTGAGAGTCCGCCTGCCGATGCAGGGGATACGGGTTCGTGCCCCGGTCCGGGAGGGTCCCACATGCCGTGGAGCGGCTGGGCCCGTGAGCCATTGCCGCTGGGCCTGTGCGTCCGGAGCCTGTGCTCTGCAAAAAAAAAAAAAAAAAAAAAAAAAAATGAAGTGGTAGAAGAATATTTCTTAACATATTTATATATTAGCAACCTCCATGTGTAACAAAATTATAAAATTATGTATTATACAATCCTATTTTGCTGAAAATAAGACTAGATATTTATTATATGTATTATGTGTATACTATGAATATGCTAAGGAAAATGTCTAAAAGGGTAATATGCAAGTGTCTAAAATGCAAGTGATAGAATTGCAGTTGATTTTATTTCCTTCTTTTCTCTTGACTATAGTTTCAGTATTTCCATAATGAATGAACATGCATCACTGGCACACATTTTAAAAGTTATTGTTAAAGTAATTATTTTCTGATCACCACACTAGGCTTCATGAGATGTAAGGAAAGTATAAGGCTTCATGGTGAAAAGAGAGCTTAGGTGCTAGAAAAGGCAATGAATTAGAAGACCAAGCCTCAGCTGAACAGTAGGATGCTTGAGTCCATAATAAGCTCACCTCTGTGCAACATAACCTTAGGCAAGCCATATCCCTTTTCTGTACATCACTTTTTCCACATGGAAAAACACAATGACATTCCACACCTCGATATGATATCACCTAGGTTGGGTGCATACCCCTTACATGCTCTGGGTCACAGGAAAAACCCGCATACTGTTAGCACTCTGGATTTCCATTAGTGATGTGAACCGTGGGTTTGTCGGTCTATTTATTTAGTATTTCTATTTACTTTGCTGTTATTAGATTATGTTCTAGAAACATTTCCATGCATCATGGAGAGAGGCTTCTCTGTGGGCAATCTTGAATTGATAATCACTTCCATCAGGAGCAGAGAAGCGGTTTTACTTTTTGCTTTTCTGTTAAGTTCGAGGAGATCTTTTGTAAGTCTCTGTATTGTTTGGGTTTGCAGTGCAGGCTTTACCAAAGCAGAATTTCGCCTCTGACTATAAAGCTGGTAATTCGGTGCAAGGGAAAGTAAGAATTTGTAATGGCTGTTTAGATAACATGCAGCCCCCTGAAGAGAAAATAGATTATAAGACAGAGAAATACCATAAAGTTGTGCAGGTTGGTCTTCAGCTTTTATAGCGTCTCTATTACTTCTGTGTGAGACTCTGTGGTTCATATGCTTGAATCTTTGCAATGTCTAATGATATGGGGAAATTCTCATCTAATCGTTTAAGAAGAGCAGAGAGAGGGGAATTGCTACCAATTGTTTCTACAATTTTAACTTAACAGGATAAATCTGACATTGGGCATTTAAATCAGAATAAAGAATGATATTAATAAGCCTTAAAGTGGGTTTCTGAGACTCTTTTCCTGATTAGCTCTATAACATGCATACTTCTGGCAGAAGTATACATACAGTATACATACAGCTGGCAGAAACCTGGAATACTGGAAATCTTACTCTGAGGTTTCAGATGATCAGTGTCAGGTGGCTAATTACAATTCATTTTCTATTCCAATTTAACCATTAATTAAAGTAGGTATCCTTGACTTAACAGTCAGTGCAAGTAAAACTCAAAAAAAAAAATGTGATACACACTCCTCCTGAAAAGCCACTGACTGTTTCCATTATCTCCTTCCTATCTGTTGCTCATGGTCGCTATAGTAACTAGCATTTAAGAGGCAAACACACAAAATCAAAGTGCTAGGCTGATGCGACCGTTCTCAAATGGCTTTGTTCCATGTCTAAGATTTCCCTGTCTGCTCTTGCATCATATTTCACCTCCAAAGCCTCAACTGACTAACTTACTGCTTGTGGATGGGCAAGCTAGGGGGGAAAGGGTAGGCTGGAGACAGGCTGCATTAAGGCCACCTGCCCTTTCAGAGGAAAAAAAAAGTAGATGTCCAGTGCAGTTAGACTCAGCCCCCTGCTTGCTCTGCTGGGAAAAAAAGAGGCTGGTCTGCGACAGCTGTTGCATTGTTGTGAGCAGTGTTTGTCCAGCCCCTCCAGGGGCACAGATGGGGTCAGGCCGTGCGTTGCCCGTCCACAAACTCACCGTAATCTTGCTTGGGCAGGGGGTGGGGTGGGAGCGTGGCTTCCAATTCTACACCAAAAATGAACAGGTGATTTTTCAAGTGTTGACTTCAAAGCAAAGAGGAAAGGAGCAGTATAGAAGAAGGAAGCTAAGCTAGAATTAATACTCTGATCATTTATGGTAAACAGATTGGGCCAATGATATTTATTTGGATTTAAATAAACATTTTGGTTTATTTCATCTATTTTTGTAGCAGACATGCGCAACATGTTTAAACAGAAAAGTGGTAAATAGAAACTCTTCCATTTGGGCATTTATAATTTCAACATAAAGGGACACTGACAATTATATGCAAGACTGGCCTATACGCTAAAACTCACTTTTCTGGCATTCCAGTAATTAAGAAAAATTAGATCACAACCCAAACAGGAGAAATTGCAGACCCCAAAATATCCCTTTTGGAAGATTACATATGACATTACATTACCAGGCACATTAAGCTTGGTTGGAATATTTTTAGACACATAAGCCTTTAACTGAGTTATAAACAAATAATTCCCAAGCATTTCTTTAAAGGGAGCTTAATATTTTAGTTGGCAAATGTGCCCAGGGGAAGTAATACATTAATAATACTTGCTTTTTACACAGTTCCTTTCTTTATGTAGTCAGAATGCTTTATGGTGGCTCAGATCCACAAATTGAGAAGAGAATGAATACATTTTAGCTTTTATGACTTACTCTGTTGAAAGAATACTCTTAAAAAGCACAAAAATAAGGCCTGGTTGCATGCCTGAGGGAAAGATTAAATGATTAACGGCTTGAAAAACAGAGAAAGTTACAATATATATAAGGAAATAATCCATTAATCAGATGTGGGAAAAATACACAATATTGCTTTGCTAATGAAGATTATCACTGTGTCATCTGGCCTTGGACCTACCCAAATTAGGTTGGACCTAAATCCAATGATCTGGAAATAAAAAAATATAAAAAATGATGACCCATAATCCAAATGCTCAGCGCGCTGGGCTCAGTCACATCTATTGGGTGAGTTCTCTGACACTACTAAGTGGAGAAATGCCTTGTGGAAAAGAGTTCTAGAACTTTCCTGTGTGTCCTAAGTGTTGCATATGACAGTTAGGCCTGAAAAGCTCATTTATTAGTTTAGTTTCATGGTCAGTGCCCATGTAAGGGGTGGGCAAGGCGAGGAAACTAGGAGTCCCCTTCTGTTCATCTCATCTGCCTTTTTAGTGCTAAGCCCAAAAGAAAAGCAGCAGCAGTTAAAAAGGTACAGCTGTTGAAAATGTTCTTTTCATTTCAGTCAGTTGGCAGACAGACCACTATAATGTGATTTCTTAATGCAAAGGGAGAGATGCCATTTAATGCAGCCATTAGCAAAAGAAGGGTATGTCTTATTGATTGCTATAACTAAGAACTGTGCTGATAAATACAAAGTTGACATATATAAGGCTTTTTGCCCTGAGCAGTTCAGACATTCACTAGGCTGGACACAGGAAACCAAATCAAGGGTTTCAGTTACAAGTGACTTAGTAAGGCTGCTTGCCTGGCTCTTTTGAAAGCCTCAGTCCAAAAGCACAGCAACCTTCTAAATAAAGAGTATACAGGGGCACTAAGGACAGACACAGGGAATTGAGTGGGCTGGCACAGGGCTCATCCAATCAATGTACCAAAAGTCCCACCAAAGCCAACACCCTACCTGTCTGCATTCCCCTAGAGACACCCTGGAGCTAGGCTTAGAGGGACCGGAGGGACATGTCTTTAAATAATAGATGTGTGATCTCGGGCAAATTATTTAGTCTCTCTGAGCCTCAACTTCTTGTCTATAAATCAATGAATTGTTTTGAGAAATAATTTAAAGTGTATAAATGCTTACTTAGCACAGTGCCAGGTACATATTAGGCCTTCCTTCTTCCTTGTCAATCTCATTCCCTCACCATTTACTTCTCTGCTTTAAACCTACATGGCAATATGAAGGCTGTTCTTTTGCCTGCAGGTATGTTCACTTGTTCAACATCTTATCTGTTGTCAGTCTTCTGATTTTTCCACAATTGAAAAGAACCACGAAAAAAGAAGAATGGCACAAAGTTATCACGAGGATAAAAAGAAGTAACGCATATAAAGTGCATGTTGGAGGTGGGATTTGTATGTTCATTCTTTTCACCAGTGCTTGACGTGTGTGAGTGCACCAGGCGCGGGAGCCAGATTGCCCCCAGTCTGGGTGGGATGG
Source organism: Physeter macrocephalus (assembly GCF_002837175.3). Lineage (NCBI taxonomy): Eukaryota > Metazoa > Chordata > Mammalia > Artiodactyla > Physeteridae > Physeter > Physeter macrocephalus. The sequence goes on from NC_041224.1 coordinate 140,767,973, forward strand.
TCTAGGAGTATGGGAAAATATTGGGGCAGAATGGGGCACAAAACCACTTCCAAAAGAAGGTAATGCTTAAATCGAGTCTTGAAAGAGGGAGGCAGCCAGACTGGGAACAGGGGAGAGTAGAGAGGGTGTGTTAGAAAGCCTGGAATACAGAGGGAAGAAGTGCCAGGTAAATACAACACACCTAGAGCTTCCAGGGCATTTTTCAGGTTCCTACCCTCAGACCTGAGCAGCCAGGGAATGCCACTCTCTGGTGAAAGCTTCTAACATGAAAATGAAAGACTGCACCCCGAAATAAAAAAAAAAAAGTCAATGCTTTGAGGAAATAAAAATAAGGCAAGGAGAACTCTTTTTTAAAAACTTAGTATTAATATCATCATCGAGATTAGGGAAGATATTGTACCCATAAAACAAGAACAAAATATTATAAAAAATTAAAGGACCAAAAGAAAAAAAAAAGCTCTTGGAAATGAAAATCTTGAAAGCAAGATCAAGGTAATTGAGATGTAGAGAAAAAACTAAAAGGAGAATAAATAAAATAACCTGACTTTTAAGATGGATGAAGCAGAAGCCTGTTACTATGTCACAGATTTTCATTTCCTCCATGAAAGTCTATACTAGAATTGTTTCTAATACCCAAAACAGCTAACTCTGAGATAGCTGATGATAGGCTAAGGGTGAGGGGGGCACCGAGAAGAATGAAGATTTAATTCCTATTCTTCAGTCTAGGGAGGAAAATTGCTGTCTCCCATCCTGTGAGAGCTGTTGGTCACACAGTCACATGGCAAAAAGTGGTGAGACTCTGTTACTAGTGTCTCATCTGTTAAAGAATTATGTTTATAAGAGAATAAAATAACGACTCTCATACAAATATAAAATAAACACATATGAAAAATTTTATTTAACTCACTAATAATGAGGGAACCAGTAAGATATTGTAATAGGGTCAGAAGAGAGCTCAAAGTACCACACATTTATAGTGAGAAAATGAATGCTGGAATGAATTTGAAGGACAAAACTTAGAAACTGTATTTTATTTGCCTTAGTTTTTAATACCTGAGTCTAAAAAAAGCTATGAAGTGTGTTAAAAATCTTAGTAATAATTGCTCAGTTTTGATGGCCTTGCTGTCTTTTTTTTAAAACTGATTAATGCCTTTGCCTACAACATGGTCATTCTTTAAGTGTAATCTGCCTAGACAATAAAAATCCTGTACCTTACCAGAAAAATTTTTGTGCTTCATGTTGACCTTATTATATCCTTTATTATTCAAGGCCAAAAAAAGGTTCCTCATTTATGATAGAGATATGGTTCTTTTTGTGTTATTTTCTACATTTATTTTTAAATTTATTTTATTGAAGTATAGCTGATTTACAATACTATGGTAGTTTCAGGTGTATAGCATAGCGATTCAGTATTTTTGCAGATTATATTCCTTATAGGTTATTACAAGATAGTGGGTATAATTCCCTGTGCCATACGGTATATCTGCACTGCTTATATATTTTATATATCTGCACTGCTTATATATTTTATATAAGTAGTTTGTATCTGTTAATTCCATACCCCTAATTTGTTCCTCCCCCTTTCCCTCTCCCCTTCAGTAACCACCCAAGATCACTTATTGTATGATTCCATTTACGTGAAATGTCCAGAATAGGAAAAACAATAGAGAAACAAAGTAGATTAGTGGACCGAGAGGAATGGGAGTGACTGCTAATGGGCAGGCACATGGTTTCTTTCAGGGCTGTTGAAATGTTCTAAAATCAGGTTGTGGCAATGGTTACATAACTCTGGAAAAATCCTAAAAGCCACTGAACTATACACTTTAAATGAGTGAATTTTATGGTATGTAAAGTTTATCTATCAATATACCTGTATATTTTTTAAAGTCTCAGAAACACGGAGTAAGTTTGAATGAGAAGGGAAAAGCTTTATGAAGATTTATGGATTAAAGGATGAAGAGTAGTTTTGCACATCAAGAAAGGTAAAAGGACTTTTCAGCCAGAGGGACAAGCAAGGAATTGTGAACTACATGGTATTTGGTAAATGTGTGGTCAGCGCATGCCTAGAAAGAGGTTAGTGGGAAAGGAGACTGGAAAGTGAAATGAGGGTCTGAATTAGCCAGAGTCTCAGCAGGAAAGAGAAGGAACCATCAAAAGGGGGTAGTTAAGGAGACTGTGACGAAGAGATTGTACCCAGAAGTGTGTGCAAAGTTAAAGGAACCCAAAAGGGAAGGTGAAACTTCCCTGGGGCCAACTATAGCAGGAGGTCATTATGATCCCTGGGCCTAATGGCCCAATGGAGGAAAAAATAACCAGAACTCAGCGAGAGCTGCAGCTGTAGGAAAGAACCCAGTCGGTCTGGACTTTAAGTAGAGGAATGCAGCCACTGCCAAACCTTGGAGGAAGGAAGCCCAGGGGGAAAATATTGTGACTTTCTCTTGCCACCCTCCAGTCTCCTGTCCGCTGACACAGAAGGTAGAGAGCACGAAACCTATTGGTATAGTCCACACAGGTCAGCTCCCTGGGGCAGAGAGCTGGGCCGAGGGTGAAGAGTGAGTCTGGAGAAGCAGCAGCTCAGGGCCAGATCATAAAAGACTCGTGTGCCTTGGGACTTCCCCGGTGGCGCAGTGGTTAAGAATCCGCCTGCCAGTGCAGGGGACACGGGTTCAAGCCCTGGTCCCGGAAGATCCCACATGCTGCGGAGCAATGAAGCCCAGGTGCCACAACTACTGACTCTGTGCTCTAGAGCCCGCGAGCCACAACTACTGAGCCCGCGTGCCACAGCTACTGAAGCCCACATGCCTAGAGCCGGTGGTCCACAACAGGAGAAGCCACCACAATGAGAAGCCCACGCACCGCAATGAAGAGTAGCCCCCGCTTGTCACAACTAGAGAAAGCCCACGCGCAGCAACAAAGACCCAAAGCAGACAAAAATAAATTACTTAATTAAACAAAAAACAAATTGAAAAAAAAAAGACATGTGCCTTGCTAAGCAGTCTGGACTTTGTCCTGCAGACAGAAGGAAACCATAAAAGGGGTTTAAGTAGGGAAATGACTGCAATGTGATGGTTTGGAGAGAGAGAGCCTAAGACTGCTTCTCAAAGTGTGGTCTCCAGAACAGCAGCATCCACATCACCTGGGAACTTGTCAGAAATGCAAATTCTCAGGTCTCCTCACAGACCTACTGAATCAGAAATTGTGGGAGTAGGGTCCAGCTGCCTGTGTTTTAACAAGCGCCTTCAGGCGATTCTGATGTGTGCTGAAGTTGGAGAACCAGGGACCCAGAACATTATCTCTGAATCACATGCTCAGCAGGTTTACCGGAAAGGTGCAAATCCCACCTGTTTTGATCCCTAGGCCTAATGGTCCAATGGCCAAGCCACACCTAAGCAGGGCCACCACTTATGACTGTGCAGGTTGGTTGGCAGTGCACATTTCTAGAGCCACCATTCAGGTAGATGGCTGGGACCCTGCTGAGGACTTGGAGAGGTGGAGGAAGTAAGACATCCCACACATTTACCTTACTGATTAGGATTTCCAGAAGTAAGCCTGAGCCTACATTTGCTCAAACCGACTGGGTTCTTTCCTACAGCTGCAGCTCTCGCTGAGTTCCGGTTATTTTTTCCTCCATTGGACCATTAGGGAAGGAAGTGTAATAATCCTATGTAACAGGATAATGTAAATCTTCAGTCCTAGAATAAACTGATGCTTGTGGAAAGAGTGTGAATTCTCCCCTTGGAAGGAGACTGTATGAAAGATTGCTTATCCTATGACGGAATCAGACAGATTCTCTTTTGAAAGTAATCATATTTGGAAACAATCTAAATACTTAAAAATAGAAGATCGGCTAAATAAATGAGTGTACATCCTCAAATGTAATGCCTTATACCATTATAATTTATAATTCCTAAGAACATTTAATGTCATTTAAATTTTTTAATTACAATGCTATGTTCTAAATGATTGTTTTTTAAAATTATGTGAACATTTTATATGCATGGAAATAATTTGGAAGGATATACTTCAAAATATTAGTAATTCTTATCTCTAGGTGGTAAAATTACATGGGTTTTACTTTCTTCCTTTAATGTACTTGCACTTTAACAATTTCTCATAATGAACATGCATTGTGAGATAAGAAATTAAAGCTGTTACTTAAAAGAGAAAGCAGAAAATATAGTGAAAATATGTTAATGTTCAAATACTTAAAATTTTAAAAAGATGTGCATATAACTAAATTACTATAAACAAAGTTAAAAGAGGTGTCTAACTGGCAAGATATTTGCAAAGTATATGACAGTGGGTTAATTTAAAAAAAGAATGCCCAATATAAAAGTTGGCTAAAGTCATAAAGTGTGGTCTATAAAAGAAATATGGATGTATTTTTTAAAAAGAAAAAATATTTAACATTGCCAGTAATCAAAGAAATGAAAAATTAAAACAAGGTACACTTTTTGTTTATCTGATTGGCAAAAATTCAAATGAATAACCAAGTTTTGTGAGAGTGTGGAAAATATTTTATCGTGGTTTTGACAAGAATATAAATATTTACAAAAATTTTAGATGGAAATTTCAAAATATGTTTCAAAAGCCTTAAAATACAGTCTTAGACCAGACAGGAATTTTTCCTGGGAATATAATAAAATAGTTGTACAAGTATATGTTGAGCTAATAAACATTGAAAAGATGCTTAACCTTACTACTTATCTGAGAAACTCAAAACAATATGCTATTTTTCATCCATGATACTGAAAAATTTTTAATTTTTCTAATGTTAAGCATTGTCAAGTTTCTGAGAATACAGATACGTACTGCTGATAGAAAACTAACTTGGCATACCCACTTTGGAAGACAAATTTGACACTGTCTATTTAAAAAAATACTACTGTGTGTTTACTCTGTGACCCAATGATTCTAATTTTTGGTATCTAATCTAGAGAAAAGGATACACATCCACAAAGAGAAACACATAGGACATGTTCACAAACTCTTCATAATAGACAAAAAAAAGAAAGAGGGGGGAAGAGCCTAAATTTCCATACATAGGGAAAAGATAAATAAGAGATGGTGAAGTCATAATATGAAGGACTGAATGAGATTTATGTATAACTACATGGGAACAGATGTCAAAAACATATTGCTGCATGAGAAAAGCCAACTGCAGAACGATATATGTGGAACAATGTTATTTATGTAAAAAAGCACAACAAGATGTTACTAGATGCTTTTAGATATATGTGTTATGTATAAAAATGGATTACAATATGCACCAAACTCATCACTGTTATTTCATCTGCAGAGGATGAAGGGGATCAGATTAGAAGATTACAGCCAAAGGGAATTTTCATTTTACTTGGAACTGTCTCATCTTTTTTTAAAAGAAGAATATTTGCATACTTTTCAGATATTTATACACGTGGAAAGGCTGGGAAATAATGTATTGAAACATTAATAGTGGTTAATTCTGGGAGGTGGAAAATGGGTGTTAGTTACTGCTTTGTATGTTTTCATTTATTAAAAATTAAGCCCTTCTCCCAAAAAGAAGTATATAAAGAATCTTTACCTTAGCTTTGTTAAAAGAAAAAAGGGGAAGAAAAAGAAGAAGAAGGAGAAGGAGAAGAAGAAGAAGAAGAAGGAGAAGGAGAAGAAGAAAAGAAAAAAGAAATCTGAAAGGCTACATAGTGTATGATTCCAATTATATGACATTCTGGAAAAATCAAAACTCTGGAGACAGTAAAAAAAAAATCAGTGATTGCTAAGGACTGGGGGAGGGAGGGATGAATACGAGAGCATAGAGGATTTTTAGGGCAGTGAAACCACTCTGTATGATACTGTAATAGTATTATACATTTGCTCAAACCTATAGAATGTACAACTTCAAGTGTGAACCTAATGTAAACTATGGACTTTGGGTGATTATTATGTGTCAATGTAGGTTCATCAGTTGTTACAAATGTACCACTGGGAGGAAGGTTGCTAATTGGGCAGACTTTTCGTGTGTGAGGGCAGGGGGCATATGGGAAGTCCCTGTTCCTTCCTCTGAATTTAGCTATGAACCTAAAACTGTTCTTAAAAAAATAAGGTCTATTAAAAAAAAAAAAGTAAAAGTTCCAACATAGAGGGTTGATGAAATTATGGTATACTAGAGAAGAAACTAACATTAAAAACAATAGTAATATGGATGAAGACATTTTTAAACATAAAATGAATTATAAGGTTAAAATGGAGGAAAAAAGGCAGATACAACAGAATTTATGTTTATTTAGGAATCCATTTTGTAAAAAAGAAGCAAACATTTTTGAATGATGGTTCTGTGGGTAACTTTCTTTTCATTTTATCTGTATATTGACACTTATCTAAAGAGAACCTTACTAAGTAAGTAATTAAATTGATAAAAGAAAGAAAAAAGCCTAACAAGGATAGGGAAGAAAAATAAGTCAGTGTCAAACCTATTATCACCCTAAGTGATATTCGATTTTTATTTAGCTTCTATACATCCCTTTTATTATCTGGGAAAAAAACCAACAACAGCTGTCCAGCAGCTCCTTTTCCCAAAAGGACACAGAATTTTATGATGCCAGGGAAACCTTCTGATGAGCAAAAAGGATTTGCAACATAATTTCATATGAAAATGCAAGTGATTTACTGTGTTACCACCTGATATGGTACAGCTGAGGACACAAAGCAATGACTTCCGTGTATAGGAACCTGGGTTCGAATACCCACTAGTATTTCTAAACTGTAGTGCACCAAGCCACATGACTCAGAATTACTTGCAGTGCTTCTTAAAAATGGAGCTCTTGGGCTTCCCTGGTGGCGCAGTGGTTGAGAGTCCGCCTGCCGATGCAGGGGTCACGGGTTCATGCCCTGGTCTGGGGAGAGCCCACGTGCCGCAGAGCAGCTAAGCCCGTGCGCCACAACTACTGAGCCTGGGCTCTAGAGCCTGCGAGCCACAACTACTGAAGCCCGCGCGCCTGGAGC